>NC_135558.1:6095000-6395000 GCF_964340395.1 Glandiceps talaboti | reverse complement strand
ATGTACGTAAACTCGGAAAGCTCACAACGGTATGAAATCCGTTCGAGTACACTATATGAACCCCACACTTCCCCTCCCCATCACAGAATTGCTTCAGTCTGAATCTGGTGCAGCTAGCGATTCGATTTCTTTATGTTTCGCATGTTTATGTTGTAGTTTGTTTTCGATTTTGTTGTTCCAAGCCGGGTTCCAAGAGCTAGCGAGCTCACAACTACACACATGCATGTCACATGACACGGTGTGTCGAGTCTGTAATAAGTCTGTGATGGGTGATCATAATCGATTCGGGCAGTCTGGAAAATGACCCGGATGTTAGGCGCGCTTTTTTGCAGACTGCAAATAAACATTATCGTTGAGTGCTGAGCCTAGCTAGTAGTACTAGTACTAGTACCGGAGAGGTATAACTATAAACCTGTCATGTGTCGATGACCAGACCTGTTCGCCGTAATATTTATACTACAGCCACAGCACTGAGGAAGATACGGTAAGTTATTTCATAGACGTTGCCAACACTGTTTGATAGATATATTTGATAGTTTCACAATACATGAGTGTGGTGTGTGAGTATGAGGATCGTGATGTTACAACTTTCGCCGTTGTCGTTGAATTTGATCTGACAAGAAGGTCATCATTTTTCGTTGTATTTTTCTTGTCCGAGCCTAAATCTTTCGTCTGACAGAATCAATGTATAATATATATATATATTTATTTTACCCCATCATTGCAATTTTACTTTCATTTTTTTTTGTCAAAGTGTCGTCGATAAACGAATCAATATAAAATGAGTGCATGGATTCACGAACATGACGAACGGCGACTCAATGTTGAATGTACAGTACAGTCGGATCCTACTTGAATACGCCATGATATATACGGAGTAAGTCATACCTTCAGTGTTGAACGAAACGCGTGCACCGTCTGCAAGGCAGGACTATGTTGAATGGTGTCAGAAAATCATGTAATTTGTAATATTTGATGCTTACAAATGAAATAAATGAAGTATGGAGTTCATTTGATTGATTCGACTGGGAGTGGGAAAAAGACGCGCCAAAATGCCTACAAATTTTTATTGAAGTGTAGCGAGACATGCTCGATCAGACACACGTTGAAATTTTAAAATCTATGTATCAAAATTATGAATCTCAGTCTCATTCAAAAATTGACGGTTGATATGTCACGAAGATCTAGAGCTGATCATGTACATACTTTTACTCGTAAAGAAAAATGGCAAAGCAAAATTTTACTAAAAATGCGAACACCAAAGGGTACTTGTACTCAGTATTTATTTATTTGATCTACATACATTTGTTGTATTTGCGAGTTTTTAATTTAACTTTTTTGTATTTTAATATAGCTGATGAAGGTGACGCCTGGTGATTTGCCAGTGTAATACTTCATGGTAACTTTGATTAATCGAGTTGTACAATGCCTCTGAAACACATGGGATACCAAAGGAATCCTGTGAGTATGAATACCACAAATTTTAGGGCAGTCAGAAACTGAGTTTGGGGAAAGATAATTTTATATTATAAATGTTGAAGGATCTTTTTTTTTATGCTCCACTCAACATCCAACTTGTTAGCCTTGGGTGGCCTTAGCCTACCTGTAGACTTATTTGCATACCGTTTGGAAAGTCACTAAAGACTACTTAAAAGCAGCATTTAAGTTCAACACATACATTGCAAAAAATAGAGAAATGTGGCTGATTAAAATTTTGTAAAGAAATAAGGCAAAGGTAAACTTTAATTTATTATTATTTTTTATTATTATTTAGGATCCAACCACAGATGGTTGCCAGAAATGGAAAATGAAGATATTTTGAATGTATGTCCAGCAGATCATCTCCATATATCTTATTAAATCCTCAGTACATGTTGGTCTAATCCTTAGGACCAGGGTAAAAGGAAGCCTGAAATTCTACAAATACAGATCTGGAGGTTTGAAAGAGTAGGTGGTTTCTGCATGATGTGTGCATCACAAGTTCCTCCATTTTGTTGTGGTTTAATTGCCACCTTGACCTGATCATCTGCATCTTCTTCAATTCAGTATCCCTCAAAATTTATTGATGTGTCTTTGTTGTCACTGGAAGAAAATAGTTTTGTATTTTATGAATATATTTATTATCTTTTGTTATTGGTTCTTCAGCCTTTTTGCAGATTTTATTTAAACAAAGATATGCCTGGACTGCATAACTGGGAGTTGTCACAGATTTGGTACAAAGTAATGCTTCTGACATAGTGTTCACAGATACCCAATACGATATATGATTAATGTTTAGTCTTCCGAAGGGGACTATTATATTGGGCTCCATCTGTCTGTAATACATCATTTCTCAAACATCCAATTTCTTTAAACCTGGCACAAAGGTGACATCACATTTGGTACATGTGCACATCCCTTTGGTTTGCAACATATGCAAATTTGACCGAATGGCGGCCATATTTGTACTTAAAAATCAATAACTCAAAAGTTAATACATAGAGATGCAATTGAAGTGTCTATACTCTCCTATTATCAGGTACAGGCTGATGAGAGGGTACCGAGACTAAATTTACTGTATATACAAATTTATCTTAGTATCCTCTCAACTGTTAGCTAGATAATCTTATGTACTGATATATAAGATGCCTTAACATGGTGAACAGTATATTCAAATGTGTGTGGTAGTGGCTATCTGATAGTGTCAGAAACTTACAACATCGTCCAAGAAAGACGCGACGCAGAAACCTTCGCAACCGTTTAGTACGGCATAGAGGTTTCTGTGTACATGTTTCTTCATCTTGATTTTCATTTGTTTCTTCTACTAATCCTTCTATTTCTTCTTCTTCCCCTAAATAAAATATACATAATCACATTATATGAAATTTGTGTCTATCATTGCTGTGTGTCACTTTCTTGGTGGTGTCAATCTGTATCATTCACTTGCTGTACTTCTTGATGCAATAGGTTGTAACAGCCTGGTTTTAATATATCTCTACATGTGTCTTGATTTATGTTGGGTTTTTTTTGTATCATGATCATTTTCTAGTTTTTCCTCATCAATAACCACTTACTCATCACTCATTGTCAAATAGATTCATGGAACTGGAGTGATCAACTCAGTACAGTCATTGTGAATTAGTGAAGTTGATCAGTAAACTGTGGGGAAGAATTGAATTTTAGAATTGATTCTTTGTTTTCGGACGTCAGAATAACTCTGGACTCGTAGTAGTTAACAACAAACACGAATATTTATTGATAACTTGTTAGGTGATTACAAACTTGTAATCACCATCGAACACAACTCAACAGCCTTACAGGAGAACGTTCGTTAAAAAATTCAGACTGAACTTTTAGCGCAAGAGCCAAAGTCGTTAACAGTCTCGCTTTCACGATAAGGTTGAGAAGAACTATGATTGGTTAAAAGATTACCTATTTTATGTGCTGAAACAAAGGTCAATCATGACATAATTCAAAGACTAAGTCACGAGTCATGTCAGAATCATTGTAACATCAAACTTTAGCATGCAAACAACGAATCCACAAATCTTTAAAATACACTAATTGTAAACGTCAACATTCTCTCACGACATAAACAGCAAAACCTAGTATGTTACATTAAATGTATATATACACACTTACCAAAAAACGGTTTTGGTGATTCCTATCATACGTTCATAAAATCCATCAAACCAGGGAGCACGTTGTGGAATAAATTTCCATGTGATGCGGCATTCAGCCAACAGGGTTTGCACTTCCGAGTTGGTCATGATTTCTTTCAATTCATCTGCCATCAGAAAGGGCAACAATGTTTACAACAAAAACGTATAAAACAATATATGAATAAATGTAATTCACGACAAACACCTCATTTCATGTCTAGAGATAATTGCAGTCAGATATAGGTAAAGTCCAATCCCCGTCTAGTCTCTGCTTACATGGCCTTGCTGAGTTGCACCTTGGCACAGTAGAAGTTCGTAACTTGAGATGGGAAGTGGACTTTTAAGTTTATTGATTCTATTGGATGTGTGGGGGATCTGTCTGAATAAATGAATAATTTGAATGCCAAAAGATTTTTAGGGATGGGCACCATAAACTAGGGTCGGTCAGATTATCGGACACTGTCAATTTTTTGGGGGTCCTATCCACTGATTTGATATGGACAAAGTGTTGGTATCAGTACTTAGTTGCAGGACGATATATATATTAAACTTTTTATGATTTTAACTGGTGATTAGGCTAGATTGGAATATTTATGAAGGTACGGTAATTTGTAAATCTGTAAATATAATTGTAATTGTTTATAACTTACCTTTCTGACTGAAAAAATTGTCAAAAAATTCGACTCTTTTCTGTAGCACTCAGCTGCCCAGTCACGTGGATGTGTCAATGTCTTCTGTAAGACATCGGACTGAGCGGCTATTTTTCTTATAATTGCGTTCCTGTGTTTTTGATAATCGATCTGCAAGTTAAGGCAACAAATTGAAAATTAAAGGTACAATAACACAGTAATAAAATACAATAAAAATGCAAAAAAGAAGCTGTACGTGCATCACTTTTGTATGTGCATGGTAAGTTATTTAGTATCCTTGAGGAATCCGTTGTTTTCGTTTACGGAATGCTGTTTCTAATGTGACGAAACAGAGTACCATAAAAATTAGGGTTTGTTTGCTGTTATATAAATTGGAGTTCTATCCAATAGAACAGCTGTTCTTCCCTTTCTGTTGATTTATGTTTTCATACCTTCAAACACTGCTTTGGCATTCTCACAGTTAAAATCATTGAGAGTAAATTCATTGGCAATTGTTATGCGAGTATGTAAACACGAGATTCGAACATGAAGTTTGAGGCACTTTCGTTTGAGACTTTAATGTACCCCCAATAGCTTGCAAATTGGGTGTAACAAGTGCATAACCCAGGATTTGCCTGCGTTACTAGCACCGACTAGGTATAGTAGGTTTTGTTTTGGTTCAGTTTTGTCGAACCATTTCACTATATTTCTATAGAAGTCGAAAATATTAATCAACTGTGTTTTACACCAATCGGTCAATATAGTTAACGAGTCTTCTGCTGATAAATATTTATCATTGTTGTTGAACACTTCTTGGTTTTCTACCACAATATCTAAAAGCTCTGTAAAACTTGACGATAAGTACTCACTTTTGATGAGATCATTTGCCGTGTTGAATAGGTACAAGCTCTGTGGTCTTGATATGAAATTGTACCATCTCTCTTTGGCTGTTTCGTCTTCTTGGCTGCTTTCAACCATCAAATGGGTTAGGTTTGGAAGATCCGTTGGGTTATACTGCCGTATCAAATGCTTTATATAAAGTAGATCTTCGTTTTTTGTTTTCTTTTTATCTCTCTGACTCCGTTTGTCTTCCATGTCTTCACAATCGATTTGTTTTACATTCTCCATGACGTCTTCCAGTGTTGTAGTGTTGTCATATATTTCAAACAGTCGTTCTTTGGATTTTCCTTTGATGTACGCGGCGAATGATTTCAGTATCTTACATCTTTGTGATACTACCATAAGATCCTTGTTTAATCTTTCAAAATTCACCTTGCCTGTACGATAAGCTTGTATCTGGCGTACATCATTGTCAGTGCCAAGAGTAGCGAGGACATGTATATGTGGACCCTCATAACGAGAGCAAGGATCCACCTTTCCGTCATGCAATGCTCCATAGCTGTCAACACCATGATAACTCAAATAATCAAAAAAAGTCTCTAGTTTCGTGCTTGATTCGCAGGTAACTTTGTTCTTCTTCTTCAGTCGTTTGTCTGCGGTTGACTGATCTGTATTTCACAATGAATATCGTAGCCTCAAAGTTATAACCTGGATCAATTCTGGTTTCTCCTGATGTTGACGCTCCCAAATTTACTGCAAAACGTTCGTATTGCGTTGGCATATGTGGTTTGTTGTATTTGTCTAGGATCTGTTGTGTATCAGTACGTAAAAATGCCATACCTTACATGTTTTTGCTGACTTTTTCAAGAGCTTCGTATAATCCCTGCTTTACAGTCTCAATGTAATGTCAGGAATGCCGTTAGATGTCGAAAACCGTTGACAGTTCCATCCTATCCCACGCTACAACGCGTGTAAAAAAAGAATTATTATGAATAAATTAATTATATACGCGTATGAAAAAATATAATAATATGGTGGTCAATAAAACTGCTAATTTGAAGACCTTCATACACGGTTATTTGCTGCTGGTGGTCAACCACCACCGTCTCTATATAATAAATGTGAGCAAACCCACTTGCGAGCATTTATTATATAGAGACGGTGGTGGTCACCGTCGTGCAACGCAACACCGAAGGCTGTTTTCTCTATTTTTGTAGGTTTATACAGAAAATGTTAAACAAATTATAATAAATTGAACAAAAACAAATAACTTTGGCGTAGGTTTACAAAGTTTGTATGTAAATGTTTAGGTTGATGACACAAGGCTTAGTCATTACTTGTTTCATTTCCATACAAAAGAAAAATATATATACACACACACTTACCCAACAACAGGCCCCTTCACCCTTCAAACTGTCCACCAAACTTTCTAATGTTTGAGTTTGTGTTGTGATCATTTTCGTTACTTATTATTTCAGTACAAAGTCTTTACTAAGACCGCATAGAATAATTATTCTGTACATGATGCACATGTTTGTTGTCATTCACTGGAATTCGATTGGTCGAAAGTTATAAACGTAACAATGGACATACCAATGAATTTCGATTTCGACGTCATTATATCTATATATAAATAGAAATAAATTCAAAAAGTTGTGTTTCATTAAAAACAGTTTTAAACATCATTTCCGATAAATCAATAGTGTATATAATAACACTATGGACTAGCCTGGGCAGAAATTACTAGAGGAGGGACACATGTTTTTCAGAATTTGAAGTCCAGTGCGTGAAAATATTGACTGCACTCCTGTCCTGCACAAAGTTACTCCCACCCAGGGGCCACCTAATCATTGTGATGGAAAAATAGGCACAAAAATAGTGACCATTCTCTTAACACTTGATTGCAAGGGAAATGATGACTTTCTCCAAAGTACCGGTCCCCTTAGTCTCGCTGCCAGACTCGTGACTATCGTCCCTAATCTGTTTATGTATGCCGAGCCACGAGAAGAGAGCGGCTTGTCGGGACAAGTCCCTCTCGTCAGCGAGACTACGGTCCCCTACAATCAGCTGCAATTGTGTCCAGTTCCTTTTTTATTTCTGTGAAAAGTCCATCCTAAACCTGTTTATAACTTACCTTTCTGTGCTGCACAGGCACGCAACACTCGACCACCCAGTCACGCTGATGTGTTAATGTCCGCTGTAACTAGGTGGCTATTTTCCGGACAAAAATGTCCTTTTTCTATGATATTCAATCTGCAAGATAAGGCAAAGAATTGAAAATCTAAAGCAAATTTTACATAATATAAAATAAAATGAATAATTAGAATGCCAAGATATTTTTAGGGTCGGCACCATAAACTAGGGTATTGTGGAGGAATCTGTTCTTTTACATGTATTTCATGTTTATTTTATAAAATAAAAAAAGTCATGTACATGACAAGTTATAAAATATAATGAAAAAGCTTCAATGTCAGACTATTTCTAGTATTCTGGAGGAATCTGTTCTTTTTTGCCTGCATTTCATGTTTATAACATAACTTTATTGAAGCAAAGCTCATATCTCTATTTTTGTTTTGAATCAGATGATGTGACTAGGTTGGAATGTTTTGATTGGTATATTTATTGTAAAACGAAATATAATTGAAATTGTTTATTATGTAACAACATTTTACTGTTGGGGTGGTTTATTTGTATTCTTGTGTTCTGTGTTTATTTTGATCATTTGACGTGAAGGTCAAATTCTGTAAAACTTAGAATAAGGGAGGGTAGTTATTGTAAATATAGTAGTAGCTGCCACCAGGTGGTAACTGACTTCCGTTGATTAATTGTCGAACTTTAGCCAGCACCAACCAAAAGTTGAACATTGTCGATGTGGTCTTCTTTCGATGTCTCGCTGGTTCGATGATTCAGGAATCGGGGAGGGGAATCTACGGTATGTGGTTAAGGACCCAAAGATTGCCAGAAAATGCGCTGGAGAAGAATATCTCAAATGAAACTCTTGACTTTATTTCCTTTATTGTAAAAGTTGAACAGATCAGAGTTGCTGCACTTATCATCAATAGCCAAACTGGTTGAAGTAGGAGGGGGGAAATTATCTCTCTAATATCTGCTATCCGAGGTACTATCTACATAGGACCACGCAAAGTCCACTCTCATGAGTATCCAATCAGTAGACCACGTAAAGTCAACCTAGTACCTTCACTAGTATTGTATCCGACGAGCTCATTTTGGTTTCTTTCTTCTCCTTCTTAATCTCTGTATCATCTTCTGAAGAAAATAAATAATATACACTGGTAGTTTATAATCGCATCATATGTAATCTACTATTGTTGGCTGTGTTACTTTTTTATCGGTCATCTCCATGGGGATGCCCGGAACTACTTTGGTTGCCATGGCAACTACCCCCCCGGAAACTACTTTTTGGTTGTCATGGTAACGGTAGTCATGGCAACGGTAACCTTAACGATATCCAGGTATAGGGTTCCAGGCACCTGGCGGCGGCCATGCCAGATAGACTACAAAGAGGAACTGACTAGCTAGTTTAAAGACTCAACGTAGAGGGCATAATTTCACGCATATATAGACTTGTCATATATCATTTTAATCAGTATGAAGAGAGCTTTCAATGTGTGTACATGGCATTATTGTCCGCTGTTATAGGTTTATTCGAAATCGGTATAGGAATTTCCGAAGCCGTAGAAGTTACTGGGCTTGTTGAAGGTGCTGTAGAAGCTGGAATAAATGCTGTTGCTGAATTAGGTTATGAAAACTTAGCTGAAACTGCTGCATCTTCACTTAATTTTGGACCTCCTACTATTTCTAATACTTTGTTACCTGACCTTGCAAGTGTTGGAGAAAATCTTAAAACAGCGGTTACACCAGTGGTTAAATCTATATCAAGTTACAATAGTATTTCATCTGGAATACGTAACGTCAACGATTTTGTACAAGACGACGACGAACAGTAAATAGTTCGTTTATGCTTGGTGTTCATATAAGTAATGGACGAAAGAGAACCGCTTTTGATACAGACGAATTCCCAGTTAAAAAGCGAAGAAGACGACATAGTGATATGCCTAACGGAGAATCAGGAGCTACAGGAACAGCACCTGAAGGAGGAGAAACTGAAGGAGAAGACCCTACTGCACCAACTCCAGAAACTCCTCAAACGGTGGGCGCAACGTTGCATGGAAGTACATTACCTAATATTAGACAAATACCTCAGACTAAGAAGAGTAATTTTGCCACTGTAACAAGTACCAGAAAGTACATGTTCTATGCTATAGATGACGAAGCGAGGAGGACGGGGTCGAATCTCGTTAAAGACGAGGTTGACTATGGCTTCTTTAAGATTCCGTTTGGTAATGCGAACATGGCTGCGGATTACACTGAAATGTGGGCCAATAAAATACAGTTCAACAAATGGCGGTTCAAAAAACAAACGCTCGTCGTCGACAGTATCATCTGTTTCGAAGACAGACTAGTTCCTTCATCTGGACAATTAACGAGTGATGATCACAAACCCTTCTTTGAAGTGCTAATTGATAAATCGGGTTGGACTGGACATTGGCACGACTATAAAAACAGAGGGCATACAATCAATTATCCTAGAAGAATGCAGGATTGGTCTAGAGCTGAATTAGGTCAAAATAATATCGATGAAAGTATGACCGGAAATACTTTACAACGATTCATGCATATTGTACCTGGACTGACAGAAACACAACGAGTGGGTAATTATATATCCAGAGAAGGTTTAATTCCTGTAGATGAAGCAGTCACAGCTATTGAAGATGGTGGTGGTTTCAGTTTTACTCATGACTTTGGAGATCACTGGTACATGACTGCAGGAACGGATGCGAGAGGAACTCCTAATTGTTCTATCACTGGTAGAGTTAGACCAGAATGGCAACCAGATCGTGTAAGAAGCGTTCCATTAACACCTGTAAGCGATGACAATATGGACAATGAACTAGATGATTTCAGAAGAGCCTATCGAGGTGTATGGGGTCAGAAATTACAAGAAACTGTCATTAAACGTCCAATAATTCCAAGACTAGCATTCAGAGCTGTACAACCATATCACAAACATTCAAGGTCATATACGTATAGAATCAACCTGGTTGTTGAAAATACGTTTGAATTCTGCGGGCGGAATCAACGTAGAGGTATCAATCATCACCTATACGCGTATAATGGAGCAACAAATCATTTCAATAAACCATTCGATCAGATCAACGGTTCGGTTGGCTGGACCAATCTGGACGTTCAGTACGAAAAGGCTAAAATTGTACGATTTGGAGACCTTGACAGACAACAATCTAGCCTCACTTAAAACACAAATAAAAACACGAGAGAATATCATATACGTATAGAATCAACCTGGTTGTTGAAAATACGTTTGAATTCTGCGGGCGGAATCAACGTAGAGGTATCAATCATCACCTATACGCGTATAATGGAGCAACAAATCATTTCAATAAACCATTCGATCAGATCAACGGTTCGGTTGGCTGGACCAATCTGGACGTTCAGTACGAAAAGGCTAAAATTGTACGATTTGGAGACCTTGACAGACAACAATCTAGCCTCACTTAAAACACAAATAAAAACACGAGAGAATATCATATTTAAAAGTTTAAATAAATTTAATAACATTAGAAAAATTCATCTGGTGTTTACAGAGTCGTATTTTTACATTCTTACTTTCTCTTAATCTACAACAACTATGTCATCATCATCAGATGATGAATCTTTGTCACTATCTGGTTCCCCATCTTTCTCAAATTTCTGGAAGTGCTGAGTGTGTACGAAACATCCCCAACCATCAACCCATTCACTTTCTCTTTTCTCGAGTAATTCCTCCTCTCTAGCAAACATATCTTCTTCATCAGATTTGATGGGAGAAGGTGGAGGAGTACACATGAGTAGAGAAGGTGAAGGTGGTGTTGGTGGTAGAAGATTACAGTCTCTGTAATGATCTTCCATATCAGCATCGTAACTCTTATCTCCATAAAAATCACAATAATCACGATAAATATCTGGATTACCCAATATATTCTGAGGAGGACTGTCTTCCACAAATCCAGACACCATAGGATCATTTATGAGAATAGGTGATGGTAAATTGGTTTCATCACTGTCTATTATAACAACACCTTCATCATCATCAAGTTTAATTTTCTTAGTGTGAGCACCTGCACCATGGGTCACATTGACAATTTGTCTTTTTTCTGGCCATGTTTGTTTACCAAATTCGGGTGATCCCATTTGACTGATTTGTTTGGAATCATTCATGAGGAAATCCATCGTTCCTTGTGAGAATAATGGAGATCCAATAGATTCCAATTCAAATTTCTGTCTGTTTTCATCAATCATGGTAGATATTTTATCTACAGGTAGGCCAAACGCAACTGATGGAATATCACTTGGTTGCCATGGTAACGGAGAATCGCTAGTATCATTATCTTTAGCCAATTCATTGAGACAATCAATCAATTTACTTCTATCTTCAAAACATTTACTCAATTGACGTCTTTTGGGTGATGGGGACAAAGGCAGAGCTAGTGGTGATGATGGAGGTACTCTATTTTGTATAGGTGGTGAAGGTGTATATGACCATTCTGGTGGTGTCTGAAGTGGTGGCATACCATAAGGATTCATATGTGACAGTATATCGGTATTCTTTGTCATATCACATTTGTTTTTGACTAATTTCCAATTACCATCACTGACTTGTAGGAATGATTCGTAAGCATCTACCAACCACAGAGGATTGCTTTGTAGCATATCTAGATCCGTATTCATTTTCTTTAAATCGCTGAAAATATACATACGATTCTTGATAGCTTTTTGCTGTTCACCTGTTTATAAAAAATGAGTGACTTTGGACAGGGTTTTGGGACAAACACAATGTTGTAATACCACAAGGTACTAGTACTACTAATAGGTTTTCACACAATGTTGTAAACCACTGGCCTCTTTGATGCTGTAACATTGTGAACAGTATATTCAAATGTGTGTGTGGTAGGGGATATCTGATAGTGTCAGAAACTTACAGTGTTTGCATGACGCAGAGGTTTCTGCATATGCATTAATACCATGTCCTCATTGGGTTTCTTTCTTCTCCTTCTTCAGATCAACTTCCTCCTTCTGAAGAAAATAAATAATATACACTGGTAATTTATAATCACATTATATTAATCTACTATCATTGGCTGTGTGTTACTTTCTTATGAACTTTATAAAAACCATTCAAATATATTAAAATGCATAAGGAAATTGTGAGACAGTCAGAATAAATAGATGTAAAATCCAATTTTTCGAATAAAAATTCTTTCTCAACGTATTATCAGGCATATTAGGTAAACACCTGAATATATCTGAATGTTGTGGAACAGGACAACCGCGCGTGATAAACAGCTTTATGTGTGAAAAGTTCTAATATTTGCACGCACCAAATAGAACACACCTGAAATATAAAATAAGTAAGATTAGACCGGGAATGATGAGAATAATCTATTAATTCCAAGGGGTTCTAGCATTCCAAGACGGAAAATGATTTCCTCTTCCTTCACCCTCAATAGTTTCTCATCGTCAGAAACCTTACAAATTCCTGAAATAGACATATCTGATACACTGTGATCGTTGGTAATAAAATGCAAATATATTAACTTCTGTTCTACTCATCAAGGGTACTAATTATGTCATGTTTTCAATGAGTATATTTTGTTGTGAAACCATATTAAATAATTGTACATGTAATGACATTACTTACTTTTGTCACTGAAATAATGATTTTAAAAAATCAATTCTGTCTGTGACGTTGACATCGCAGTCAGCTGCCCAGTCACAAGGGTGAGTCAGTGACCTTTTAAAGTCACATGACTGGGCAGCTATGGCTCTTACATGTTCCTTTTTTTTAAAGTCCTCCTGTAAGATATAAGTAAACATAATGAATTTTGAAAACAGAAAAAGCCATAAACGTTTTAGTTATAAAGATACTATGGTTTTTAGCACTACTGAACTAGAACCTAGTTAAGTAGTGCTATAGGCATGACAAATTCAGTGTCTGTCTGTCTGTGTGTGTGTGTGTGTGTGCAAACAATTTGAAAGTCAAAATACGCTGGAATGATGCCATATTTGGTGGGTATTTTACCTTGGGGGTGTAGTTGGCAAATTGTTGCCTCCTCCATCTGTTCAATACTTTATATGTTTTCAACTGGCTTCAGTGTCAACAATCACCCTCCAGCAGAAACCCAACCCCTTTTAAACCCCTCCACACGTGTCACTCTCACTTGGATGGCAGCCTGCAGATAGAGAAGAGATAAAAAACAACAACATGTATTACACAAAATATTTTATCAGCATTTTGAATTTGACAAGTAAATCAAGTTTTGTTATGTAAGGAATTACATGTACTAACATTTTAATCAGTACAGTAATTTTACATCAACAATCATAGAACAAACCTCACGTCATGTCCTACTGCGGTCAACTTAATCTCCAGTACTATTGGCTCTGCCTCCTCCTCTTCAATTATTTAATATGTTTTCAACTGGCTTTAGTGTCACCAATTATCCTCCAGCAGAAACCCAACCCCTTATTAAAACCCTTTTACAATTCTTTATTGGCAGCCTGCAGATAGGGAAGAGATAAAAAAAAATCTGTATAGACACTAATTGTATCAGCATTTTTAATTTGTACAGTAAAGGTTTGATATAAAGGACCTGATAAGTTAGAATTAAGAATCAGCACACTAAATAAGGCTCAGTGTCAACTGTTCTCTCTTAGTTTTATGTACTGTGATATTGCCAGTTTTCCTATTTTTTATTACAAAAAAATGTAAGGTTCATGAGTACTGTAGGCGTAGTAAAGTGTCTGTCTATGTGAATGACTCAATACAATCTATATGGGTTGTGAGTGCTGTAGGCATGGTAAAGTGTCTGTGTGTATGTCAATGACCGAGTATAAAAGTTCATCAGTATTGTAGGCATGGTAAAGTGTCTGTCTGTCTGTATGTATGTATGCATGCATGCATGCATGTATGTATGAATTTATGTATGTGTGTATGTATGTATGTGTGTATGTATGTATGTATGTATGTATGTATGCATGCATGCATGTATGTATGTATGTATGTATGTATGTATGTATGTATGTATGTATGTATGTATGTCAATGATTAAATAAAGTAAGAAAACACTTTTACATATTACTTATAAATAATAGTGTCAAGTTGGGAGAAACTGATCAGATTTACATGTATGCAGATTAGGCTGCTTCAGATGATACCAACATTCTGTGTATACATCTGTTGCTTTTCCATGCACTGCATTGAAATGTCATGTTGCGTAATAGTTTATGTTTAACATAATTATGTCTTGTGTAATTTTCACTTGCTATTGTAAACATTTTCTGATTTGTATTTTGTATATGTGATATGTGCTAAGAATTTTCATCATTCTATAGTTCATTGAATTTTGAAATTGTATATTTTAAAAGATTGTTTTACAGTCACTCATAGATTCATACACCATAAGGGGTCAGAGAGTTATTGATGTTAATTTATAATTGTTATAAATAGTTAACTTTGTCTTTAAATTTACATACAATTACAAGTGATTACCCAGGCTGTTTACAGATTACTACATGTATATATATTATAATAATAAACTTAGTACACGTTTTGTTTAGATTTTTGCCAATTATAATGTACAAACACATAGACCATGGTTATGTTTGACATTATTTTTCCATAAAGAATTGTAAAGTTTTGTGTGTTTTTTGTTTTGTTTTTATTTTAATAAAAAATCAAAATGAAATACCCATGTCTCATCTATATTCAATTATCTGAAAATTGTGGAAAACAGAAGCAGTTGGTTTTAATTTCAAGATTTGTGACCAATTCTTGAAATTAAACCACCTTCTCTTTTTCATAATTTAGACTCAGCTCACATTATCTACAAATTGAAATTGGAAGACTTTTATATAAAAGACCATATAGAAAACAGATTATGCAACACCTGCAATATGATTAGAAGATGAAATACACTTCATCACAACATGCAACAACTATAACATTGAGAGACAACAAATGTATTTACCAGACTAAGTATAATCAGTGGTCTAGGCAATTTGAAAGAACTAGACAATGAAACTAAATTTATTACTCTTTTCGTTAACTCTGATCAAATACACATATTTATGGCACTGACAACTTTCATAAAATGAGCACTTATCAAAAGATTCTACAGAATGAAAAGATATACATTACATTTATCTAACCTAAAGTTTACACTTTCGTATAAACCTTATTTTGTTATTACTCTAGTTTATATATGTACTAGTTAAAAGTTTGTGTTAGCACCAAACACTTATCGTAATATCCAATGAAGAAATGTAGTTTTCTTAATGGATGCATCCTCCATTGTATACAGTCATTGTAAGAAGGTCAATGCTACCATGTACTAACTTGCACACTGTTTGAAAGTCATATCTTTACATGCAATATGAACAAGAACAATAACATATACTGGGAATGGATAGCTTTATTCTGTGTGTGTGGGTTTTTTTTTTTTTAATTTGTTTGTTGTTGTTTTTTGTTTGTTTGTTTTTGTTTTGTTTTTTAGGGGGGGCAGGAGTGAAGGAGAACTCAACTTATCCTTGAACATCTAGCGTTTCTCTATGAACTCTGACTAGAAGTCAATTATTGGTTCAAGGTTTGAGTATTGACAGTGTCAAAATTGCCAGGAGGGGACATATAATCAATGTTGCAAATATAATGCATTGGTCAGTGTTGGGGAGGGGCGGAGACTTGGCCACTGCTCTCAGGAGACATTCTTCAAGAAAAAATAGAAAACTAGCATTTGGGCTATGAAGATTTCTATTGGTCGATACGTTGGGGGTTGACTACTAAGCATGGATCATGGATGGCATAGGTTCAAGAAGTAGAACCACAGGCACTTGTTTCCCGAGATATGTATCAGAATGTTTCTATCAGAATACAATAAAATGTGGATAATATCGATAGTATTGACGTGTTTAGCCAACTGTATATAAAAGGGGTAATTACACTTGTTTCTATGATCGCGAAATTCCACTCACCGCGAGCTCGAGATAAAGACTTTTGCGATCATAGAAACAAGTGTAATTTTACCCCTTTCATACAGTTGACTAAATACGTCAATATTATCCACGTTTCATTGTATTCTGATAGAAACATTCTGATACATATCTCGGGGAAACGAGTGCCTGTGAGTAGAACCCATGGTTCATGCATAAAATTTGAATGCTTCGCAGTTTCCTTCAGATTAGCTGCAATAATTGTAGCGTCTTGTTGCGGTTTTGTGGGTTTTTTCGTCTGTTTTGGTGACTTTTTAAGTTTTTGTGTTTAACCCGCACCTAACGGGTTAAACACAAAAACTTAAAAAGTCACCAAAACAGACGAAAAACCCCACAAAACCGCAACAAGACGCTACAATTATTGCAGCTACCTTCAGATAAATCATTGTGTATGACCTTCCTTGATAAATTTCTGATCTTTTGATTGGCCAATGTCCCCATTTTTCTGTCAGTGAAATGTAACGTCCATGCTGGGGTATAAAAACAAATACGTTTGAAACGTATCGAGAAGACACGTAGTAAAACAGTGATCAACCTACCAAGAACTACTCCATTCTTGCCTCCATAGAGCTCTCATACTTGGGCTGTCACAATCTTAATGAGCGTCCAGTCCAATTCATAGTGTTTAGGGCGTCTCTCTTGAGGAAGAATGACCTTTACATGTAGAATTTGCGCGGGAATAATCAGTCACATAAAATGTTGCAAGTTTTGGTTTTCATGCAAATAGAATATTCACGTTTGTGTTTTGTATCCAAACAAATCCAGATTGCCCAAATGGATATCACCTTTATAATAATATCAATTATAAAAAATCAAGTTGGTATGTTTCATTTTTTTGGAAGATCAAATTTTTATTTCACTTACTGTAAAGAAATTCAATTATTTTCAGTTGATAAATGAAATGAATAAATTTATACGAAATCTGACAATGAAAGCATGTGTGATACACTGTGTGTCAGTAAATATGCAACATTGTATCTACTTGTGTTCTATAGTTCGCACGCCATGCAATTGAGAAACTAGACCATATGGTAGCAGTAGATTTTACTTTTAAAATAATTTTAGCTCAGAATATTTCAATAATTTTCAAAATTATGCTTACAAGTGTTAAAAAGTAAGATGTTATTCCTCAAAACAATGTATTGTCGAATTATATCTATTTTATGAGATACAAGTGTTATGAGGATCTCGATATCTAGCTCCTTCATGAATGGGGATTTTGCCTACGATTATAAAAACAAAAGAATGTACGTTATACGTATCATTTGTTGAGGGCGTACTTCAGCAGAAATGGCGACCACCAGCAAGAAAAGCGTGGAACTCGCGTTCAGAAGTGACCTAGAGTTTTGCCCAACTTGTGGTTCAATTTTGCCACTTCCAGGTTATGACGAGTTTGTGTTGTGCCAAACTTGCCATTATAGAGTGGACGTGACAGGTCAGTAGAATACTTCATAAAAATGTGTTGATGAACAGCTAGTCGACTACTATTACTAGTAGTGCAGTACATGTACGTCGATAGTCGTGTTTGTAGATGGCAGTAAATTACTCCGCAGTCGTGCGAAACGCGTGTACTGGTCTGCAAGCATGACTAGTCGATTACATACTGTATAGTCCACAGCCTGCACAGGCACTTGAATCAATGTGTATGATTTTATTTTGAAATTGTACAGTAAAAAATCCTATACAATTTATTTTTTTTGTTAATTTCATTCATACAGAAATTTCATTACAAAAATTATATTCAATTTGACAAATGAATACCGAAATTACAAACAACTTTTATAAGAAAATCGGCCAAATTACTCAAGATGTTATTTCATAATCTTAATGAAACTGAAAAAAAATTGTGTGAAATAGTATCGGATTATTGTTTATCCTACATTCATTGAATAAAATTATTTTTTAATTAATAATCTTTCAACATACATGCAATTAATTGGACAATCTACAATGAAAAGACACTGTTGAAACTATATTACATCATTTAGAAAATCTTATCAACAGGTAACTATGGAAATATTCTGACTGACTAATTATATAAATAATTCTCTATCATGTTCTACATGTAAGTTTATTTTGCCTTTGATCATATGTTCAGCTTTCTCCCATTACATTGTATAGTTCTGACTTTTTAATACTTTATAGGAAAAGCTAAACTAGATTTAGTGAACTGTGTTACTCTGCTATATCTCAGTCACTCAAGGTCCCTGGTTAATAGGTACACATAAACCACATCCATGTAAGTCATTAACCCCTTCAGTACTGAAAACTTTCCCACCAAAATAGTTTGAACAAAATTTTTGTTTTTATGTAGGTTTTTGGCATATTATCAACTTCATTCTGAGACTGGAATTAAAGAAATGTTACTTCCTAATAAAGTAATGTTATTGTAATTATGAAAATGTTCATATAAATTGGGTCTTATTATATAAAACTCATCTCTAGTCATGAAAGGGTTAATGGGTGTTGCTTTAAAGTGGCCATATGGATGAGGATTGGGTATTTATTGGATTTTAATTAACAATTTTATCTTTGCTTCCTACTTGAAAAATCAATGAATAACAACACATGCCAAGTCTGTGTTTGTAACTCAATACACTGCAAAAAGCTATTTTAAAAAATGTGTAAAAATGATTGTTATTGTGCGTACAATTTATTAATCTTTTGCAATTTATTGAGTAACAAACAATTACTTGGCATATGTTGTTTCACATTGATTTTTCATGTAGGAAGGCATGATAAAATTATTTTATAAAATCAAAAATCAAAAATCAATACCTAATTATCATCCATATGGCAACTTTGATTGTACTCACAGAAACAGAAGTCTGGCATATCTGATTACTTCCTTGGTCTTGCATTGTACATTTTGGGGGACTTTCAGTATTTATATTCTATCTTGATTAAGTGGTGATTACATTTGCACTACAGAGGCACCCCTATCACCCATTTGTGTAATTTACTGTATGGAACAAAAATAGATTTTGTGTGTGTTTCTCATAATAAATCGAGACCTCACTTGCCAGAGTAGTACTTAATGTAACACCCTTGGTATACTGCCAATGAATTAGAATAGTAGTACATCACAGTCCTTGTCTTGTCTAGCCCATAGCCCAGAGACTTCAAGTTGTCATTGTAAATGTATATGGTAAATTTATCAATTTATTCAATATGATTGTATGTTGACAGATTTTGATGGGATAGAAATGCACTCACAAATTACATTAAATACAAGAAAAGAACAGTTACATATGGAAAGTGGTGAACCAGTAGATAGTTTGATGAATGGACCAAAGGTGAGTAAACACACAGCAACCAACAAACAGTAAAGATGACTCCCCATAGTGCTACATACATTGCAGGGCTGTGACAGGGATGAAGCAGGATTTAAGAGTACTGTACTGTCTGAAATCTAGCACAGTGTAATGTCGCAAATACAATAGAATTTACATGTGTGTAATTCAGTGGTATGCCTTAGTGCATGCCGACAGTTTGCATGCCTGAAACTCCATACTACATGTATATGTGAAATCATAGATAGTGGGAGAACTTCTTCACTGTCTATGGTGAAATATGCAACCATGTATGATGTATAAATTCCTAAATTTTAGCAGTTCACACACATCTGTAATTTGGCACCGTGTGCTCAATACTTTACGCATATGTGGAATATAACACAGTGCATGCCTAAGAATATTGAGTGTTATACATATATTTCAAATCAGCACTGTACCTACATGGCTGAAATTCAGTCTGTACTACATGTCTGAATTAAGCACTGTGTTCCTTTTGCTACTTGCTTCTATACATGTTGTCACTATACGGATAGAATTAAAACTTTGTCCTGTATGAAACACTGTGTGATTCATCCCAGTAAAGTAAGCTATCATTCTGTATTTAACCACCTTGTTATTTTCAGGTTGACAGGAAATGTGGTCAGTGTGGAAATGATGGAATGATTTACCATACTAAACAAACTAGATCAGCTGATGAAGGTCAAACTGTATTCTATCTCTGTCCAAAATGCAGGTCAGTGTCTGTACTTCTACTCTTTGTGTTAGACACATATCAAAAGCTTTCAGCCAATAATCTAGTTACTACCATATAAGGCAAAGGCTTTTAGCCAATAATCTAGTTGCTACCATATAAGGCAAAGGCTTTCAGCCAATAATCTAGTTGCTACCATAAAGGCAAAGGCTTTCAGCCAATAATCTAGTTGTTACCATGTAAGGCAAATGTTGAGAGTGGCTGGCTCGGAATCTGCAGGTTGCTGGTTTGAGCCTTATTACTGCTATTTGTATCTGAATGACTAAGGTCGTTGGGTAAGATTTGAACTGATTGTGTCCCAGTCAACCAGCTGTATAGATGGGGACCTGTTGGGTTGCTATGTGAGGGGTATAATCCTATATGCACTTACAAAGGTAGTAATGGATTCAATTGTATTCACAATTCATTCCACGGAGTTCAGAAAGTACAAGCTTTGTTGTGCCTTTATATATATCCATGCCAGATATAATACTGTAAAATATTTCATGAATAAAGAAGTTTTAAAACTTTTTTGTCTTGCAGGTTTCAAGAGTCAGAATATTCATAACACAACTGATTTTTGTAGACTGTACTGTAGCTGTATTTGAGATGAAGTACTTGACTGTGTAACACAACTGATCTTGTACCAAGAAGTCACTTTCAAATTGTAGACATAGGAATTTATACCCATACTGGTATTTGCCACAACAGTGTGTGTCTATGTCACATCATCAGTTTTGAGGTAACTTAGAGTCCACATCAGTTTTGTGACACTTATGCCTGTCATTAGTACAGTGGTGGTAGAATCTGTCATTGGGTTTGTGACACTACAGCTGATGTCATCTATTTTGTGATACTAGAATCAATGTCATCAGTATAGTGGTAGTAGAATCTGTCATCAAGTTTGTGACACTACATCCCATGTCATCAGTTTTGTGATACTAGAATCCAAGTTTTGTGACACTACAACCCATGTCATCAGTTTTGTGATACTAGAATCCAAGTTTTGTGACACTACAACCCATGTCATCAGTTTTGTGATACTAGAGTCCAAGTTTTGTGACACTACAACCCATGTCATCAGTTTTGTGATACTAGAATCCAAGTTTTGTGACACTATAACCCATGTCATCAGTTTTGCTGTAGTTGAATCTTATCAATTTTGTGACTCTACAAATGATGTCATAAGTTTTGTGGTACTACAATCAATGTCATCAGTTTTGTTGTAGTTGAATCCTGTCATCATGGACTGATCCATCCCCAGTAGTAGTGGACAAATTCACGTTCAATCACTTGTGTGTGTGTGTGTGTGTGAGCGGGTGGGTGGGTGGGTGGGTGGGGGGTGTCACTCTGATGAAACTGTAACCTTGATTCCTTGATCATAAACATACATATCTGAAATGAAATCTACCAAACCAGCCGTACAATTCTTTATTGTTCAGCCACAAACATAATCCACCAGTCATTCACATTCACTGTAAATAAACACACACTGAAGTCAATCTGTATATTTGTGTGTGTATGTGTTTTATTTCACTTTGTGACAATAAAATAGACCACCTGACTACACTAGTAAAGGAAGTGTCAAGAACGGGTAAAAAAAAAGCAACAATGCATAGTTACCACTAAACTATTGAAATTAGGTAGTAATTGGTTCTTGTATCATTGTCCATGGATTCTAATTACTTAATTGCGTAGAGCCAGCAAACAAACACTTTGACAAAGCCTTCTGTCTTGAACAGGTAAAATGTTACTTGTTAGTAACAAGAACCCTTGGTTGTGGTACAAGAACTAATTATTATTACTATGTTTTACCAACCTGATGAAAATATTTAAGGATATTGAAAGTGGGATGTTTTGAGCATCACATTATCCCCCCCCCCCCCATAAAGTTTAATAATTACAGTAAGCTGTTATCACTACTGTGTGTGTCTCAATGATCATGTCAGCGTTCACTTTATAAATATGTCCTACATATAATATGACCTGAGAATATCGGTAATGTACAAAGTCATTGAAAATTTGTCGATCCTCTTGCAATTTCTGGAAATGTTTCACTGTGTTTTCTCGTTCTACCACATGAACTTCCCTTGCAAGTTGATTATGCTTAAAATCAATATTTTTGCTATGGAATAGGCTTGTAATAATGAAGAAAGAATGAAACATCTCACAACAATTCAAATATTTACTATTCAAATGGAAAATATTGGATGATATATTGGATCGATGAATATTGAAATTTTCTCTTTTTTTTAAACTTCTAAATTCATTTGCTATTATGTTTTCATAGGTGGTATTCACTGATAACAGTTTATCAGTTATCAAACTACAAATTTCAACTGACCCTATATAGCTACTAGTTTGTAAGATACAACACGTCATGCCATGCCTATCAGTGAGTACTCATTAAAAGGATTGGGTGGTGCATGAGGGCGCCCTGTCATGACGTACCGGTACCTTACAGACTAATATATTACTACGTCATGCCAATGTAACCCATCGACCTCCCCCAGTTTCTTAACTTTACCATATATCTCAATCAGATGTCCTCTCTGAAATTTTGTACTATCCTCAGTAGCTGTATGCTTTTGTTCATAAGTTTTGTTATTTTCCACTGAAGCACAGTGATCAAACCATTAACGTCCAACTTGTCAAAAAATGAAAAGGTTCAGACTGTCTGTGTAATGTTAACACAGATACATCAAACCAGCCTGAGTGTACACAGTACCATCAATGACTAGTAGACAGGCAAGTCATCTAATTTGCAAGAGTGACTTGTTTCCAGTGAAGATTAGTTGTGAGTAAATTTCAAAAAGTAACAGCTATTTGAGGCTTGGAATTTATCGGCAGTGTCTACTAGGAACACAAGTTGAGTTTATATGTCTTTGAGCATAATTTTGCTGCATATTTAAAAAAGGTTTGCTCAGTATTCTACTTACTGAAGCACACTAACCATCATTTCCAACTGACTGAACTCAAACCTGATATTACGATATAACTTCCAAGTGATCCAATGACATGATTTTAAATCATACGTAGAAAAAAATGAACAGGACATCTCTACTATGCAATCAACTATTCTAACCATGCCAGAACACAAATTGTAATGTTATAGAAAGACATGCATTGATATTAATATTATACTAGAATAGTTTAATCAAGGTTTTATGTAAGTATTTTCACTCGGGGGTAAAACGCCCAAGTGAAAATACTTGCATAAAACCTCAACTTGCGCCAATTTAACTAAAAGGTACTCTATATAAAGTATAACATGCGTATTCTAACAATCCAGTGACGTCTATCTATGCTCTAAATACTCGCACACAAAAAAAATCTGATACACAGTGTTCACAACAATGCATGTTTGCATATCAAATATACAGTTTATAGTTATCAATGGTTGTCTGATTTGTAAATGGTTCAGGAGTTTTACGAGCAATCAGTAATGTTATGATGATGGCCCTGGTTCATCATCTAACGGTGGCCCTTGTGGCTGCTGATATTTGGGGTTTGTCTTTTTCTTGTGTCCTCTACAGTGACCACAGTCGTCGTCGTCTTCACTGTCTTCAGAAGAACTTTCACCAAATGCTTTTGGTTTCTCATAAATACAGCAACCTGGAAATTAAGAATTATAATAAAAATGGTTATATTGTTCCTAAAAATGTAACATTTGAAGTAACAGTATTGTAATAATAATATACACTTAACTGATCCAAATTAAATTCGGAAAATCAAATATGGACACCACTTGTGGAAGGCCCTAGTGTTTAAGCAGGAGGAAACTGGAGTGCAAAACCTGCATTATTCGCTAGGGTCAAACCCAGCCAACTCTTGGCAGGTTTGAGCCCAGACTGCATTGGTAACTTAAGAGACTCTTCAGCTAGCTGCTCAGCTGCCAACAACTTTACATTTCTTAAATGTCAACTCATATTTGAGCTCAACAGAACCAACATTATAAACATCAATTGTCATGACACAGATATAAATTTTGTATTTCCTGTTTAAATGCATAAACTTGGCTAGTGCATGGTATAATAGTCAAACAGAATGTGCAGTTGTGAAATATTATCCAGACATTCTTCAACTTTGTGAATTTCATTTCTGTAAACTATCCATGTCATGACCTTGGAGCACTCATATTAGTATTCTACATACACTAGGTGCTACGCATTGTGGACGCATACTAGACGTTCAGTGGACACAATTTTTACCTTTTATGTGGGAATTTGAAAAAAATTCTTATGCGAATAGGTACATGTATGTATCGAACCCATGATTTGAGAATTTTCAGACGAAAAGTCGACCCCATGTTTAGGGACTTTTTCATGAAAAATTGACTCATTTGGCTGCACTTACTTGTATGCCTTTCTATGGGAATGCCCCTCCCAGGTTTGCCCTCACCAGCCCTTTCCTCTGTAGGGGTAAGTTGATGAGGGTACACCCACCATGTCATATCTTACAGACTACCAGTATACCGCATCAAAACTATAGACCATACTTCTAATACTTACATTTCGATTTCTTCTTATTCATATGTTCATTGTCTACAGTATCTTCATCCCACTTCACCTTTTTGTCTGACTTAGGTTTCTTCAATTTTAATGTAACATTAGGCTGTACAAAAAAAAAAGATTCAAAACTATTTAATGATACATGTATTTAAAAAACGTTTATTTTCACTATAATCAACAATTTATCAGTGTAACGATGGGTGGATTACTTTACTTTAGGGGGAACAAACAAATTTTGATAGTTCACAATAAATTGCTGTGTCACCGTGTGTCAGTGGTATATCAACACTGGTGCTTGGCCTATGGTTAGTGTCAGTGATAAAATTACAAGTACATATATACATTGTTTAACGTTTTTGTATTATTATTTATATGTGTAGTTCCTCACATTTCTAATAATAATACCATAAAACAATGCATTTTTAACGAGAATTCCCTCTCCCTGGTACTAGAGTTCTAAATCTTAGCAAGAACATAGTACATTAAAATATAACTTTGTTCTGCCAAGGGAAGTATGTCTTCAACAAAGGGGTGCATCTATTTGCTTATGGTCAAAAAGATCAAATGACATGACATGATAAAATGATGGACATATCCTGCCCTTTATGAAACTGAATTGTTATTGATATCTGTTCTTTCATTGCCTCTATTTGTCATCCCTGGTTTGCCATTTTCAGTTAATAGTAGGAAACAAAATAATACATGTATTATATTACTGTTTCCAGCGACAAATGATACATGACATGAAACATAGGATCTAGGAATGGGATCTCGAAATGGTACCATCAAACCCTTTTAAAGTTCTATACTGTTATCTGCGAGTGACACACTGACATGCTCAATATTATTACTAGAACAGGGCTAAACTAACGACACGTTGGAAAAGGCAGAACGGCGACATACACATTAAAGACTCCGGTGTATTGAAAAATGTGATGTGATGAGATGTGTGAAGATTGTCGTGACAAATCATATTATTACATTTGTAAAACGTCAACTCGATTGCATGATTCTTGACCACGTCAAGTTTTGACACTCACCGATCGCGATGGTGATTCCGTCCTTGTTTCAGACAATGTCGTCCTTGTAACTGTAGCCATTATCCTTGTCTCTCTCACATCTACAGTCACTTTTAAACTGTTATGTAAAGTCTTACAATAAAATTCCTCGAATAGGTTTGCGGATTCGTCACATTACTTAGCGATTATCAACAATAATGGCAGACGAATTATGCATGTTTTGTCTGTACGAACGTACGCAGGCGTGTACTGTGTGTAGGCGCCATGTTCATAGTATACCTGTGAGGGCGCTCTATAAGATGAACACGCCAGCACAAACACATACCACTACAATATAATACGCGAGACATGTAATATAGAGACTTCTATGATTAAATGAAACTGAAATTCAAACTTGACCCTCACCACAAAAAATGTGTGCATGTTGTTCTACACTATTTATTGATTAAACTGTGACCATGCTATTTTATATTTTGTTTGCTTTTTAGAAAATTGGTCAACTTAATTAGGCCAATATTAAAGAATTGTTTTCTCAATATATCTGGCTCTACCTGGCCGTGTTATTAAAAGTATGATTATTACCCACTAGAAATTTTCTCCAAAGTGGCAGAAAAATAATGATCATTTTTTTCTTTTGTATAACGGGTGGGGGGGGGGGGTAATTGTTTTGCCGATAACTTGGCCTGTGTTTCCAATAACATGGCCTCAGAAAATAGGGTAGGTTTGTCAGGATTTTATTTTCTCTTTTTTTAATGTATTTATTTTTGCTTCTACCCAAAATCAACCAAAATGTTGGTCAGAATACACCTGATGATAGTTTGATGTGATATGTACAGACATCACCTGTGAAAGAAAACAGACGTACATGACAAAGAATTGGTCATCTTTTTGTTTGAATGTTTCAAAAAATGTTTAGGGTCAGCAGCTTAAACTAGGGTTATCAGAAACACACAATTTTTTAAAAATTTTGCCTAAGCATATTTATTTCAGGTGATGGGCCTGGCTGTGATGTAATATTGTTATGGCGCCCTCAATGTCAATTATGACAGAATCACAATAAATTTACAATGATGTTCACAAATTAGAACTTTTATTGGGTCTTTCAGTTCTACAAACAATGTATGATACATTTATGAAGGTAGGAAAAAATTCAACAAGTTCACTGTCAAAGGTACATGGTCTCAAATCCACATGTTGGTAAGATAGCCATTTTTGCTTCTTCCAACTATTTGCATATTGTTACACATAATTTATGCATATACAAAAAAACTCTTCAAATACAGATTTGTGGTTGTTTGCAAATTTCCATCATGATCAAGTTTTAATTCTTATAAATAGCCATAAACAGTGAA
Source organism: Glandiceps talaboti (assembly GCF_964340395.1). Taxonomy (NCBI): domain Eukaryota; kingdom Metazoa; phylum Hemichordata; class Enteropneusta; family Spengelidae; genus Glandiceps; species Glandiceps talaboti. The sequence goes on along the minus strand of NC_135558.1, from coordinate 6,367,858 downwards.
TGAATAGTAATGGTGAGAATGAGAATGAAACAACAAATTTTGAGAAACGACTCAGTCATTATATTCACTCTGTTTTTGGAGGTTTTGGGTGAGAAGGTCTCAAATATTTTGCTATGTTCTGAATAGAAGACATTATATATCCTCAAACTTCTCTACATCATACACAACCACAGGATTTTGTAAAATATTTTCAATCTTGGCCAAGACACGAGTTTCAACAAAAGTTTGGCTGAATATTTTTTTTAAAAAGTGTACTTAAGTCTATCGTACACTACAAAACAGAATGAAAGTAATTTTTTTTTCTCACAGAAAGATGTATAAAAGCAAGCTTTGTTAATTACAAAATTAAAATTTGGGGTCAAAGGTCAACAGAAGTAAAACACAGAAAAATCAATAAATTGTACACCCAGTTTCATTCAAAATAGTTGCCAAACTATAAGTCCACTCTTCAGAACACAAATCATACAGTGAATTTTTTTTACACAAAAACAAACGTGACAAATCTCAAAATTTCCTTTCAGTGTGGAAACTGTTCCTTTTTTAATTTATGTGAAAAGTTATGCAGAGTGTGGGTTCATTTTCATAAAAATACTGTTCATTTTTTTCTACACACGAACACAAAGGTGCCAAAAACCAACATTTTTGTCTAGATGTGGAAAAGGTTCTTTTTTTCCATGAAGGAGAAAGTTGTGAAGAATGTGTTCATTTTCATAAAAATAATCTTTGAAGTGTATTTCTCTGTAGGATGAGCACTTCCATTTGATGTAGAGTACAGTGGTAGAAATTCAAAATGTCTCTGTGTCTTTGCAAAATACTATAAGCCATTGTGGAACTCAGGAGTCTAAACATAAACTCAAATACTTGCATGAGAAAAGTGAACATTGTAAACAAAATGGCTCTGTCTTCTTGGGCTAATCGAGTGCATACGGGCATATGCAGACACTAATATTTATGTGTAAATTTATTTGAAAATGCGTAAAATACGCAAGATTTGACGCAAACGGAAACACTGCAATGTTATATCTTTGTCAGGTGTCTTTCAATTTGACTGTTTTCAGTATTGCCAAGATTAAAGCCAGTTCCATGAAAATACTTTCTATGAGTGCATTCTGTACAAATTTCCACAACTTAGTCTAAAACAAACGAAAGCCAAACACCCAAACCCAAATTTTCAGTAAAAGCAAAAATCTTATCCCATTGAAAATACAGTGTTTAACAACATGTGTAGAATGTCCATATTTTCTATTGATACTTTCATTTAGTATTGCTTTCCAAACACCCTGGGAATATAACACACCTAAATCTGAAAATATTTAGTACAAAAACATTCACACTGGACGGCATTAGATTTCAGAAATACAAATACAAACTTTTTTACAAAAAATAATTTCATTACTATAATGCTTCAAGCGTTTTTTAGAATTGATAAACAGCTGACAGTGAGTATACCGTAAATGATTATGAAAATTTCTTTTTTGTAAGTAATAGCAAATTTTTTATATTTGTCTGTTATTTCTTCATTTGTTTTCAGACTTTTTCTCTACTCCAATAATGTACGATATTTAGAGTGTAGAGTGAGGTCCTAATTCATGTCGTTTTGTTCCACGTAACCCACGGATTGTGAACGCAGGGTTGTGAGGTTTATACGCCATCTTTTCAGTCAGTGGGTTGTAGTTACAAGGTGCTGGAGTTAACTCTGCATAGGGATACAAAAAGTAAAAGAAAACAGTTTTTAGTTTTTCAAATGATGGTAGTTTTCGGTATACACCTGCTGATCATTACGCATGAATAGCGCCCCCACATGATGAAGTTTTGATGTATTTTGAATGTGTGTCAAAGTCATTCACATATCTGAATTTGAACTTGATTAATCTGAGATATTAGGTGCCTCATCTATCGCCAACCTGTGGCCCTCTCAAAATAAAGATGAGGGTAGAATGACGTGAGGCATTTTACAGTCTATATAGGTAGACTGTTCCAAAATGAAATGGCTGAGATCTACTTCCGTCTCACTTTGAGAAAAGTTTGATTAATATTGTGTACTGATTCACCAAACTTTGTCAATAGGGGGCGCTGTATACTATGCACTGTTGACACAAATGAAGCATTAATCAACTCTACATGACTACATGACAAATGGTAATTGACAATGCAAGGAATTAGTATATGCAGATTAGATATGAGTTTATGTAAATAGTACTGTAATGAAATGATTCAGTTTGAAAGGATGGATGTCCAGGATGAATGGATGGATGGATGGATGGATGGATGGATGGATGGATGAAAAGAAAACAGAACATTTGTTGTTACTTTTTAGTTAATTTATATCAAGATAAGATGAACGATTTATTGGAGGACCTAAGATGGAAGAGACCTTTCTTCAGCAGGATCTTGAAGTGTGGTAAAAATAATACCTTTAACAAGTTGAAATGAACAAATGTTTAGAACTGAAGCGGCATAAGTTGAGTTTATACATTTTGAGGCAATTTTTGTCGCATATTTAAAAGGTACTCTCAGTATTGTAGTTACTGTAACATACTTGTTATTGACAGAATTAAAATTTGGTATTCAGGTATGCATTAACATCAAAATCATACACGAACAGTGTAGTCAAAGTTTGATACATATTTTCACCTGGATGAAAAAAGTTTATAAACTCAACTTGTACCACTTTCAAATGTAATGATGTTATAAGAAAATTGATTGATTGACATTTATATTAACATGATGATATCATAATGGCGGACACATATATGTATATTTTCTATGTTCATGAATTCAACTTCATTTTGTATCCAGAAATTGTAGTAGCTGAATTAAAATTTATGAACATAGACTGAACGTTTGCATAGATGAGTTTTGATCACATATATTTTCATTTGTTATATATGTTATCTACTTGTGCCCCTTACAATGAAAACTAATCAAGCCACAAACACAGAATAGACTGAACAGTGATTTGAATTGGAGATATCGGTAATCATGGTTGAACATCATATCAAAGTATTCTTACAATGATTGCAATAAATAAAGACAAATAAACCAATGTGTGATTTCACTGTAGAAATGGTCCAAAATTATGATGAGACACGACAAATGGTTTTGATTGTTGATTTGGACTCAACATACTGTAGGGATTATCAAACTAGTATATCTAACAACAATTTTGTCTCCATGTCACTGTTCCAGCTTGATCAGTTTTCATTGTAATGTCTGTAGGTATTAATATGGGAAGGGTAATTTTAATAACAATATTTGTAATAACATCTTTGGCAATAAAGACCATCAATGTTTTTTACTGAATTTGACTACTGCCAACTAGAATTGAACATTGAATCCATAGACACACACCTTTAGATAGTATTTTACAATGTCCTTGTAATGTGGAAAATATGTACAAGTTTTGACACAAAGTATAGGTACATGTTAATTTCAAAATTGAATTTAATGTTTACGGTCCAGAATACAACACAAGTTTAATTCTTTTATTATTCATTAGACTAAGATACGTTGTGTCATTCTGCCCTCACCGGCCACCTCTCTGGGAGGGTCGTGTGAGGGCGCCCCATCACGGCAAAGATTAGATATGATCATTGTTTTGTTCAGGACCAACTTTTTCCATAGCTCTACCAGACAGTTTTTATTATTTTCATGCCTGCAATATTCTAGTAGATTTTAATTAAATCAGAGTTAATTTATTAAATTCAGTGTCAAATAATAGATGGCAGTATATGTATACTAAAACGCAGTAGTCGTCCGATTCACAGACGTATGTATACCTTGGGTCCCACACTCTGAAAACCTAGTCAGTAAACTAGGGATGCTCAAAACAATACATTTGTTTCAGAGCAGCAATTTTAATACATAATTTAGAAAAGACTTTCTCCCTACATGACCTCATGCAAATGAGCAAAATGCAACATGGTGGTCAAATTAAGGGACAGATAGTGCTTTGTTAATGAAACAAAACACACTTCAACAAGACATGTGTATCGGGCGACTTCAAAACTTTACATGTAAGTGAAACACTGTGACTGGAACAGTGCAACTAAGGCATTCGTTACCTGGTTTGCCTGTAGGTGTGCATGCAAAAAAAAAAGGGAAGACAAAATATAATCAAGTCAGACATGTGAAACCATAGTAACAACAATAAACACACTTCCTCCACTTAAGGTTCATTCAACTAACATAACCTTGCCCTTCAAAGTTAGCCAGTATAGTGCACTGACTGAGCCTTCCTATACCTGTCATTTGAGACGACAACTATGGAAATCACAGTCAGTAAAACTGGCTACTTGAAATTGGGATTCACATAAAACTTGTATTCTATATGGCTATGCATAGAGTGAAAAAAATACAGAATACTGATATGGAATTAATAATTTATAAGTAAGCACTTAATGAGGAAACTACAAATATTTCATTTCCATATTAAATTACATAGAAAGGCCAGTTTGGTCAGCAACATATCTCTCTGTCTCTGTATTTCCTTTTTTTCTATATTTCATTGTCACTATGCTAGAATAGAAATACAAATGTGTAAAATATCTTTATGAAACTACTATAAATCATAAAGGTAGAAAGCATTAAATATATATCTGGTACATACCTGATTTGGCCCATAGTGTAGTTCCTTTGTGTCTAAAACTATGACTATATGCTGGGGCTGTTTTCATTACTAATCTGTCAGCTTTATCACGATCATACGCATTTGGAGCTGGTTCTTTGTCCGAACCTGGTGTTACAGTGAATTAAAAAAAAAGGAAGAAATTATTGATCACTTACCATCACTCGCCATGATATATAATTATGTATACTTTGTTATGCTAATTGTAACTAAATTTGTGTAAAACGGGGAAAATATATCACTTTTTATAGTAAAATGTGATCATGTGATGATCATGTGACTTTTCATAGCTAGTAGCACTTTTTGAAAACTTTTAGGTAACCATAGACTGCAAGATCAGTCATTGTTTATATAACCACTCATAAACTCAAAACATTGCCATGGTTACATAAGTGGAAACAATGATGGGATCTTTCCATCTAAGACCACCATCTAATATCTGGGATCATTACTGTGATACCTTCATAAATGTACAGGTACACACATAGACTGTCGACAGTCGTTCATGCCTTTTTTGCTATGTTTTATCTAAAACTAAAGTCGTCACCTCGCTCCGATCTGGAGCAATACTATAACCGTGTACTGATTGAACAGCAAGTGCCTTAGGCACTCTCAATTCCTGCCTTCGGCACTCGTAGTTCCTATCAGTACGTATTAGTATTCAGTGCTACGGAGCAAGGCGATGACTTTGTTTTAGATATAAAAATGTAGCAAAAAAGACACAAACTACTGTCGTCAGTCTAGTATACACAAAGATTTGTAGCACAGAAACTTGTCATGGTCATCTGACTTCCAAAGGTTTATCATGTGACTTACCTGGTTTGGCAATTGCAAATTTTCCTCGTTTGCCAATAATTGTAAATGAAGGATACGCTGTCTTGGTTTGGGACCTGACACCAACCAAAGTATTGATATTGTACGTTGCTGGGGTTGGCCACTTGAAATTAGAAAACAACATAGTGATAATCAATTTAGAAATCTAAACAATATACATACATACATACATGCTTCTGTATATCAAATATTTACAGTAAAGTTAGTTAACTTTGACTGTTGGTTAAACTTGAATGATGCACAACTCTACTGATCATTTACCAGCATCAAGTATACTTTATTCAACACAAAAAAGCAAGTTCTATATTTTCATATAAAAGTATATATATTATTCATTCAGACATTACACTGTTGCTAACCACATCATATTTTTGAAGTACACTATACATGGTTACTGCGGAAATATCTTTGTTATGAGAGTATGTTTGTATGTGTATGCACTCATATATCTATGTCTGTGTCTGTGCCTGTGTCTGTGTCTGTGTCTGTGTGTGTCTGTCTGTGTCTGTGTCTGAGTCTGTGTCTGTGTCTGTGTCTGTGTGTACATGTTTTGTTGTTTGTTTATTTGTTTTCTGTTTATTTGCTTTTCCTCTTTAATCATACTGACTGGTCAATTCAAATACAAAATTATAAAATAAAACATACCAATTAATATATGTACATATGGAAAGTCAATTTCTAATTTTTATGCAGATGGCAATAAAGTATTATTATATTTGAAATATTTACCTTGTTATCAAATCTGAGTCTGTGGGTATAATTATCAGGACTATGAAACCATTCCTTCTGCCATGCTTTGAATCCACCACCAGCTGTGTAGTAAATTAATAACATGCAAAATAGAAGAAATTACATAAATTACATAAATTTTGAATAAAAAAATAAGATAAATTAAGAATTTGTATAGTGCCAAAATCCTAAAGTAACTGTTCAGAGACAATTTACAATGCAAATTTGAATAAGAAATATATCATTAAAAATACATACATTAATTAATATATATCAAATTTAAGAGAAGTTCTACCAAAACAAAGGATTGAGCGCATCATCTTTGTCAACAACAAAAAAGCACTTTATATACTTTATATAGACATACATATTGATGACTGGCACTGTCAAGTAGTTTTAAAATTATCTAAGTTGAGGTAAAAGAATTTGATTGTCCTAGGACAGACATAAGTTGACATTTTCTTACCCTTCTCATGAAGTCTCATACCAAATGACCAATGAGGAGAATTAGTTTCATTCAGTGGTTTATTCCTTGGTGAATAAGTCCATGGTCCGGGGCCTTCAAGATCAATTTTGAGTGGTGGTCTACTATTCATACACTCATCCCATGCTGTGTAAGAGAAGTATTGCTTTAAATCAATATTATCTAATAGATACACATTACTACACTGACTGACTGTAACCACTATAGGAGAAAGACATGTCATCACTTCTGTGTCCACAAGTGATGATTTTGATTGACATTTTATTTAAATGACACTCTAAGCAAAGACATGTTATATATTGACATAGGATGGTAGTCTAGTTCCTATACAGTATTGTTACCATTTAGTTAGAAACTAGACTAATAGAATGATGAAATTTGATAATTATGAATTTAAAAACTTCTGGCCCAGTACTTCTATAAACAATCGGAGTGACAGATCAAAGTACAGTAAAAAAATACACTGAGAAGTAATTCCTAGTTCAACTTAACATTGGTGTGTTAGTCTCACTCAACCCCAGCTGTATTAATGGTTTGGTTCATTCATAGACACTCCAGGGAAGGTCTATGGTTCATTTCATTAGTTTCCACAATGTGGTAGAAACCATTATAGAAATATGGGGTTGATAGCATTAGATATAATTGATTGACATTCTCAGGAAGAATAAAAGATATATATTTACTTGCAACTTTTCTGTGTCTCATGGGTTCATAGTAAATACTGGGGCCTTTACTAATGGCAGCTCGTTTTCTGTTGAGACAAAATAAAGAAAATGTCAAAAATCTCATATATATAGAAGGAATATCAGCATTACGTATTCAATATGGTAATTTACACATTACCTGTAATGCACATATTTAATTTTCAATTCTAACAATGACTTATAAATCCCCTTCAGCTACATGTCAACAATTTACAATCTACCGTTGCTATGTAGTGTATATGGCAGTCAATGTATGTACATATGTGATATAATATTCCTAACTTTAATATTCATTTAAAAATTCAGAAATATCTCAACCGAATGTGTAATATCCAGTACAAAATTCAGAAATATGTAAACCAAATGTGTAATATCCAGTACAAAATTCAGAAATATGTATACTAAATGTGTAATTTCTAGTACAAAATTCAGAAATCAGAAATATGTATATCAAATGTGTAATATCCAGTACAAAATTCAGAAATATGTATACCAAATGTGTAATATCCAGTACAAAATTCACAAATATGTAGTAATTTCTAATACAAAATTCAGAAATATGTGTACCAAATGTGTAATTCCTAGTACAAAATTCAGAAATTGTACATTATCACCATGTAAAGTTAGACTTTGTAAACTAGTTCATTTCCCTACGCTTCTACAGTGGCTACTAGTTTCTGTTTGTATGTAAATGTCAGCCACAACCCAATGTCAAACTACTGAAGTGTAACTGTCCCTCTATACAATCCAACAACATATAAATTTAACTGTTTGTGACAGGATCACTAAAAGGGCTTAAAAGGACTGCAACAGGTCATTACAATACCCCTGGTGTATAATTTGTTAGAGCTGAATCCCTTTTGAGCTAAAGGGGGTGACAGGTGTGACAATAATGGCAGTACAGTTTAACACAGAGTATTTACTCTGTAAATTTACCCATGAAACTGATGACATGTATCATGGTCACTATGGTAACGAATGTCAGAGGTTAACATATGCGGTGTGGGACAGTTGCAAAGACCTAGATTCCACCTGCCTATTGTTGTAACTGGGATGAAACTAATTGCCTATGCATTGAAGGAAATCTTTTATTTGCCACTACAGTATTCTCTCCTTTTCAAAGGGATATTTCAAGGACGTACATTCTCTCCTGGAGTATCTTTTTGAATCTTGCATATTACCTTGCTACAAACAGTATGCTAATGAAGTGTCTGCCTACGTGCTTATTTGAGATTGTGTCTACTCAAAATATTCAAAAAATACCAAAGACTTCAAAAATTTCATACCCTGTTAGAAATATTCAGCTGATAAAATACACACTGAGATGATCAAGAGTGACATAAGGTTTAAAATTAAATTTCATGATTTCAAAATTAAACACTTAAAACTGCAAATATGCAAATGAGCTGATCTATATGCAAACTCTATATTATTAGATAAGGGTAATATAAAATTATAAATTCAACTATTTCTTTTAATTGTACATTTGTTCCAGCTTTTCATTAAAATTAAACCATTACCTGTACAAGAAAGAGGCAATAAAATCAAGTTTATGTCATTCTGAATGTTGTAACTTAATTAAAACAATGTATTATTCTACTGTTTTTCAGGAAAGGTCAATACAAATACTTATTTCAACATGTCTCTTTGGGGCACATTTTATGTAATTATCAACCACTTCATGCATCTCAAAAGAGTGCTTTCCATTGGAAATGTCTGTTTGAGGATATATCTGTACGGGGCAACCTCTATTGGAAAGGTCCATTTATGGATATGACTCAAGAGAGCGGTGTTTATTGGAAAGGTCTATTTGAGGATATATATCTGTAGAGGGTGATATCTATTGGCAAGGTATATTTGAGGGTTTATTTCTAGAGGGCAATATTTCTTGGAAAGGTCTATTTGAGGATACCTGTATATCTGTAGAAGGATCTCTCTATTAGAGAGTTCTATTCAAAGATGTATCTTGAGAGGACCGGTTGGAAAGGTCAATTAGTAGATGTCTCTGGAGGGCGATATTTATTGTAAAAGGTGACTATACCTTGCTGAGAGTACTACTGTTGACATCTTCATCACTGATGGAGGTAGTCTTCCACCTAAATGTGTAGGGGTTCCATCCTCATCCAAACCATTCTTTTTGTGTTGTGGCAGCTGTGTAATATGTGTTGTATTTGTAGAGTACAATGGATTGACATTGGCTGGATCTGATAAATGATATCTACTGCCTTTCTTCTTGTTCTGGTCACCATTAGCTGTCATTTGATTGTCGGCTCCTATCTTTGGCAACTTTGTAGCAGTGTCTCCTGAAGATGGTAAATAATATCAAAATTCACTACCCTGTTTGTGCCATGGAAATCAAATGATATATTTGGCTAAAGTGCACTGATATATGACACTGAAATGTGCGGGGTGGGGACGATATAGGTTTGATGTACATAGCTTAGGTTTTGACAAGCTCTTTGAAAATATTATAAAATGTAATATTGATGCACACAGGCAGCTTACAGCTTCATTTTGTAGGCTACATTTTGTGTTTGTAGTCTACCCCCTCCCATCAGTAGTACCTTGCCCCCTTCCCTCAGTAGTACATTGCCCCCCCCCTTCCCTCAGTTGTACCTTGCCCCCCCCTCCCTCAGTAGTATCTTGCTCCCCCTCCCTCCCTCAGTAGTACCTTACAGTGTTTTCCATTGTCTTCTATCACGTACTGAGTGCCATTGTATGATTTGAATTGAAAATTTTGAATTGAAATTAACTTCTTGAAAGCAGCAAATCTTCATTTACATAATGATATTAAATGTCTAGTTTTGGGTTAGGATTACAGATTTTGGTGTGAAAAACAGTTGTTTGACAGTTTGAAAAGTTGGTCCAGAACAAACCAATGATCCTATGTAATCCTTATTGCATCACTAATAAAATAACACTAATGTAATAACATGGTAAAACCCTGTAGCCTGTTATGCTAAGAAACTTTGTGCAGGCTACATTGTGAATATCTCACTAAAAGTCACTCAATTTTGGTGCCATTTTCATGAAAAAAAGAGAACACCCAGAACTCATTCCCCCCCCCCCCACCTATTTGGAAACCACTACATGTCCCTTATAAGGCATCTCAACCTTGTCAAACTACAAATTCACAATTTTAACAAACAAAACTCACCCCCCCCCACTATCATTACATGTCCTTTATAAGGCATCTCAACTTTGTCAAACTACAAATTCACACTTTTAACAATAGTCATTGCCACTCTGCTCCTTTTATCCATGGTTCATGACACAAATGACCTCAACTCATACACATTTCTTAGCTGTATAAATCCTCATTTTGAATGTAGTTTTCTATACATTTTAGTCATCAAAATTTAACATGTGTACCAACAGGTAATACAGAAAAAACAAGAATTGTTTGCCAAGTAATTTTTTTGTAGAAATGTAATACAATTTTAATATAAATTCAAAAATAAGTACTATTTTTTTATTCCAGAATATTAATTTGAGATGAGCAAAAAATTAGAGAAAAATGAAAATTTTGGTGAAATTATTTTTGGAGGGAAAGTAACATAATTTTATAAATTTTTACAAAATAAGTATTATCTCTATCACTCAAATCTAAAATAAAGTTGAGAAAGGCCAAAAAATTAGAGGAAAAAAATATTTTGGTCAAAATATTTTTGGCTGAAAAGTAATTCGATTTTATAATCAGTTTATAAAAGAGTGTAAGTCGTATTGAGATAAGTCAAACAAAATAATAAGAATGATGCATAATTTTAGCAGGAAAGTTGCTGTTACTGGATAGGTGGAATGAACATGGTCAAAAACTTCACAGGTTTTCTTGATAGATCAGTTTGATAAGAATTGATAATTCATTGACAGTTTTTCTGTTAAAAAAAATTAAATTGTTACTCAGAATTTTGCTATTAGCCAGTAATAATTCAACATGTTTCAATTTGCAGCAAACATGTTTGTCAAATTTTAATCAGGGATATCTGTTTAAATAAAACCTACCTTCTGTCACTGTTGTATCCTGTACTCTATCTAAATATTGCTCAATTCGTGTTGTATCTTCGGCATCTTCATCTTCCAATCTGTTTAAATTCTCTTCTGTAAGAGGCAAGTTTTCGTTTGTTTGTTCAACATCCTGTGTTTCTCCTTCAATAACACCCTCGTCTTTTTCCAGTTCATCTTTTTTATCACCTGCTGCATCATTTTCTGGTTCATCTTCCTTTGGAGTTTGTGTAAGTTCGGGTACTTTTTTCTCAGACTCCTGATTTTCATTTGCATCTTCTGCAGCATCACCTTGTTCGTTTGTCTCAATGCCTGGCTGCTCGTCCTCTTTGGTTTCCTCTTTGGTAGGCATTGATTCTGGTGAGATTTCAGGTTTTGATTCACCAGTCTCGCCATTTCCTGCTCCGTTTTGATTTTCTGTCTGATTTTCAACATGTTCAGTGTCTTTTACCTGATTATCTGCAGTCGCATCCGCGCTTTCATTTTGAACCTGTTCCGTACTTTGAACTTCGGCGGACTGCTGATTTGCGTCATTTTCTTCGACTGGCGCCTTTACCTCAAGGTCATTCGTTGCTTTAAGGTCACCGGCTACGTCACCACCACTTTCACTTTTAGCAGGGTCGTTCTTTTCCTCAACATTTTGATTTTCTTCGTCTCCTTTCTTCTCATCTGTTGTTTCTTCATTTACTTCCTTTTCCTCCTTCCCTAGTTCATCTTTAGTTTGTTCGCCATCTTTCTCCGCACTGTTATCGTTAACACTTGTTTCATCGCCTTTTCCTTCACCACTATTCACTTCTGTCTCTCCTTCTTTCTCCGCAATGTTATTGTTTACAGCTGTTTCATTATCCACATTGACTTGTTGTTCAGTGTCAATTTCACTAGTGTTAATCGCCTCATTAACTAGTCTATTATCCACTTGACTTTCCGCCATTTTGATATATCAGACACAGCGTACCACCAACGTGTTCATTTTCCTGTATGATTAGATTTGAAAAAGCGTTAATAACAAAATCTCCGGAAGTTGGAAAAACGAAGCCATTAAAATAACTGCGTAGGCAAGAAGCAACAGTTTTCATCTTGGATTTTTATGCGGGGTTTTCGTAACGTTTAAACTTTAGTATATAGGTTGCTAAAACTAGTAAATCGATCATGCGTACACATTGGGACTAAAATGCACACAAATTACATCCCAAATATTGACAAATACCAGATAGCATATCTAAATTGGTTATTGTCGCAAGGTTAAATTATGAGATTGGAGATTTAAAACGGGTTAGTAAAAGGCAAGGAATTGTAAGCTCCAAGACACAACATACGCAAAGTGCGCACACCGGGTTTATTGTACATGCTATACATAAATAAATAAATAAATAAATGGAAAGTAAGATTACATAATATATTTCAATATGTGCTCGATTTTAGTTTTAATTTATGATGATACATGTGTTAAAAACATGAACTAAATCTCTGAAGATAAACGTCACTGCTATTTACAGAAGGTAGCATTGAGGCGTGCATACTACACCGTTCTGGTTGTATGCCTTTTGGTTAGATGTAACCCTGCTGTAAAGATAAGCGTCAACCCTTTGACATAGAAACATAACTAACACGACTACAGTGGCCCTTTCAGCGTATCAAGTGCTATGGGGACTTAGAAAAACAGCTCTCAGTTATAAATAAGGCAAGAAAAAGACGAGAACTTACCGTTGAAATGTACAAAGTCAAGTCAGATGCAACAAGAAGGCGTGCAGGTGACTGCTTCCAATGGTGACACGGAAAATCGCATCAGCTAGCTCAGCAGTCAAGCTCACAACCAAACAGAATAATCCATTCAGGCGTACGGCCATTCCCCGTCTCTATGAAGCCGTATGTCGCTAGGGGGCGTGACAAGATTGACAGGGGAGATACAAAGGTCCAAGTCCCGGATGTTGCGTGTTCAGTGAATGGGGGGATTAGTGTTGTTTCATTGTCATGATTGTCCTGTTGTATAAATAAATACAGCATAACAAGTGTACTGTTTCAATATATCGACAAGTACCTGCATTGCAGGTTGAGATCAAAGACTTTGAATGCCAATATGTAAAATACACAAATAAACAGCCATCTTTGGCAATGAATAAACCAGTTTCGAAAGATCTAGTTCACACTTGGACTCGGAGTTCACCAGCTCGAGAATATATTTTAAGCAATGGTCAGTGAGTCACCAAAATCATGTAATTCTGAAGAAAAAAAACCACCACCTTTTACTGTATGGTAAACGAAGAAATACCATTTAAATCAAACAGCTGTCTAGCATTACTCTATTTTGACCAGTGAGTAAAACAAGTAAAAAGTTTGTGTTTGTTTTTTAAGTAAACATCGCCCATAGGCTGCAGAGAAAACACCTTTACATGCGCTTTTGTACCGTAGCTTCACGTCGTACTGGAAGGGCTTTGAGAAGTTCCGTGTCCAAATGATTTACCATATTTAACTATATAAGTGGTATATATCATTATTTTATTAGTTTATATATTAGCATGGCGTTGCAATTGTGTGTGTGCAATGTATGAAAATATATATTTAAAATTCGATGTGGAACTTAATATTTGTTTAATGATCAGAAATGTGTGTCTCTCTCTGATGAGAACACACTATCCATATATCCATATATATATATATATATATATATATATATATATATATATATATATATATATATATATCCCTCCCCTTCCTCCTTCTCCTCTCCCCTTTTCAAATAGAACGCGATCGCGACGTCATTTTCTTTTGTAGAATTTTACAACTCACGCACAACATTAAACGATATCATTGCATTTATGCACATAAGTTATTATTTAGCGTAGATCTTCAACACTACCTTGAAGTCTTGTTATCAGATTCTAAGAGAGTCCTTCTCTCGAACGATGTCACAGATGTAAGTAACAATGTAACGCTATTTAAATTGTCGGCTGTTTATGAACTCCTATGACGATGTTTAATATATGATATCTCAGCAACGGCCTCCATTACATGTAATCTCCATATGTGTTGAAGACGCTTATAAGTTATATGTCCAATATTTTGCAGGTGTCTTGTACACGTACACTGATGAGTTACAGCCCGTTTTATGTTAGTGTCCACTCTAGTCTGGTCATGCTAATTTATAATGGCACACTTCATACACTAATAGATTCATATATCATGTAATATTGTTGGTCTCATAATACAATTGTCCAAAGATTGTTACATATATTATTTTATTACTGTCACTGAAACCGGGACGTTTTGCTTGAAATGAAAGGAGTGTATGTATAACACTAAACACAATGTTTGAAGTGAATAACCACTGTTAGTATCATTTATATTTGTCTGCATGAAAATCCAAAATAATGAATGGACAGATAGATATTATGCTTGGTATGTAAATGATATTACTGCAGTTATAGATTGAAAGCAGGCACGTGGCCAGCACAAGTCGTTGAAGTGTACATCATCATGTGTTGATGTATGTACATAATGTTGTCAAAATATTAGTTTAGTATTGTATGTAATACACCAGTGTTACATAGAATATGTATAGTTCTAGACATTTGCTTTTCATGGTGTGATCTATATACATTATCAGTACATATACCGCATCACTTTTGAATTTTCCCTAAGACGAGAAACAAATTATTATTTTTTCTTGGCCTTAGTTTTGGACTTATGGTGTCTACCGGGGATGTCTGTGAGGCGGTCGTCGTGTCGTCGATATTTACAGGATATCATTGCAAACTACGAGGATTTAGTTGCAATGAATTGGTTCAAATGATGACCAAATCACTCATAAAGGTAGGCTGTTTGAATTTGTTTTCGACTGTTTGGAAACTTCGTCAAAATACTACGAGGTAAGTAACATATATACTCCATGCCGCTAAAATTTTGAATAAATTGTATTTATTTGAAAGATTGTACATTTTATATATCTATCTATCTACATTTGTATATACATTGGCATGTCAATCGAGTGGCAATACTAATTGAGGTCTTCCAGTTTTGTACATGAATAATGAGGATAACGAGTTGTCTTGCGAGCGCTGTTTGTCAGTTTCACCAGAAAAGTACCGAAATGTACTCTGCTCGTACAAATTCAAAAAAGAAATTATAATCACCTAATTATATGAAAACAGTGCACACAAAAAAAGTTATCTATAGACACTCAATAAGACTACTCCTGGTTTATACATCGCACTAACCGCAACTTGTTCACTTCGCTCAAACAACAAAAGTCTACACTTCAGGTATACGAAGTCATATGGTGAGCGTTCCATATAAAATTACTTCGTATTGGATTTTGGCGCTGTACAAATTCTTTTGATGGATTGATTGATTGATTGATTGATTGATTGATTGATTGATTGATTGATTGATTGATTGATTGATTGATTGATTATATATGATACCCCCACCCCACCCCCTCCCCCATCCACAGGTACACAAAGAATATAGGATGTACTGTAGTCTTGAAATATTTGTTTCTGGACTAGTACATCGTTGTACAAAATATATGGTATATACATATTTCATCTTGTAAAAAAAACTTTATACAGAACTATTCAAATCATTTCATGGTATTAAAACTATATACAGGTTTTGGCCAGTTCGCGTAAAGACTTACTGTACGTACACACAGCACACATGCATTTCATAGAAAAATGTAATTGATCATGAAATATAATTAGTATACACAGTTGAGGTGAATGCAGTAATGTTATGGGATTCATCATTGCTGTAGTAACGGGTACCATGGTAACAGTCACATCCACCTCTTGGCATCATTCTGATCGATGGTTACAAGTACGTCATCAATGTTGTTAGTAGGAGATTTCCCACAGCCATGAAGACAGGTGTCATAGCAACAAGGTTGTCTGCCTTCAGACGAACATTTCCACTGTGTGATGGAATATCAGTGTTACATAGATCACCATCGCAACAAGTAATACAGAATTCGTTTGTAGGGTTAGCTGAACAAGACGAATATGCAGCACAGGTTTGTTCCACAGCACACATACGACGTGCGCCCTCTATCCGACCAAGATAATCATAACGTACTGATGCCTGATATAAAAAAAAATAAAAAAAATATGAACAAATAGAACAAAAGCCACTCTTATGCAGAATTGACCGACTTAAAATACTATGATACATGTATCTACTTAATATTTTTTTGTTTTAGTTTACAGTTTTACGAAAGTTCCCGAAGCATGAGCTATTCATCAGCACGTAGCATGTGCAATTTTATTTATTTATTTCCATCCCTGACTAGACTTTTCTGCCGACTGAAAATCCACTCGAGCTCTTTATTGACTTAGTAAAGACATCTTGTTAATTCTTGTTCTACCCAAACCGGTACCCCTTATCTAAGGGAACGAACAGAATTCATGGCCGGGGCGGATGATGAGGAGAAAATATTTTGGTCAAATATTGTTTCGCAGATATCGGTGTTGGAGAAATATAACGTTGGGTTGTAACCATTACTTCGAGATACTTAGTCAGTAAGGCTCTTCCCGCCAATCTTGGTTTGGAGGAGTAACAGCATCACCATATAGTGGGGACGATGGGCACTTAAAAAAATACGGACATGTAGAAGGGCATTTAGAGGCATAACATGTCAAACCATACCCATAAAATATGTATCGGCTAAACTGACTTGCAATGAATGTAAACTAGAAGAGTGAAAGAAAGAAATAATTTGAAAGTAAACTTACAGCGCATCTGTCGTAGATTGACAAACAAGTTATACTTCCCAAGGGTTTGTGATCGTCCACACAGTTGATGTCGTTCAGATGTTCATCTATTCCGCCTCCCATGTCTCCATAACCACAGTGCCAACAATCAATACTCACTATAGGTGCTATCACTAGGTGTTTGTAAAAAGAAGTTACAAATATAAAGTAGATAACTCACTGTACATCACAGCTGTGCAGACACGATGGTTGAAATTAGTGACCAGGTTAGTAGAATCTACAAGTTGCATGTTCGATTAACCTCGCCATTGCTGTTTATTTCTGAATGGCTAAGTTTGAGCATGGTTAAGGTTTGGACCACGATATAACAAATATATATTGTACATGTGTCAACAGCCACCTTTACATGTAATAATTGATCCAATTGACTTTTTGAAAGAAAAAGGACAGAATTTTTATCTTGAAAAACATTACTGTAAAATCAACTAACTAGTAAGTTGTACCGAAATGGGTTTACAAATGTGTGTGTGTGTGTGTGTGTGTATATGTGTGTGTGTGTGTGTGTGTGTGTGTGTGTGTGTGTATTGAATCGTGCAAGGGTTTCCTTATTTACATACTGAATTGATTACTTTACCTGACAGTAAGAGGAAGAACCCAAAAATTCGATGTACTGTTTGTAAATACATTCTTGCCACCATTCTTAAATTACAGCTCTTCAATCCGTAGACACTGTGAGTGGAATAGAATGAGAAAACCTCGGGTTTTACATTGGTCTTCATATGGAATTTAGCACAAAAAAGTTGGGACCACAGTATGCTCACTCATTTATTACCGTCTAAGTCATTCACTCATTACTTTATTTAGGGGATATATCTTTAGTAACCATGATCAACCATACACGAACAATTACAACGGTTTGAACAAGGAACGTTTCTATATAATTGTTTTTAACTACATTGTATATAATGCCTTGGTTACTAACTTCGACTTTAGGTTTATATCAAACGCAAACTTTGTAAATGTACCGGTTTTATTTATCTTAATTGACTCTCTACCTGTAGACCTACCTACCTACCTACCTGTATGTATGTATGTATGTATGTATGTATGTATGTATGTATGTATGTATGTATGTATGTATGTATGGATGTATGTATGTATGTATGTATGTATGTATGTATGTATGTATGTATGTATGTCTGTCTGTCTGTCTGTCTGTCTGTCCGCCCGTCCGTCCGTCCGTCTGTCTGTCTGTCTGTCTGTCTGTCTGTCTGTCTGTCTGTCTGTCTGTCTGTTAGGACTTAATCACTGTGCTGAGTGTTCGTGTGATTGTAAACTAAATTGATGCTTGCAAAAGCCCGTTTGGCTCTATTCGTCCTTACTCGACCTTTGACGACCATGTATACAAATGTAAATAGCGCTATACAGACAGTGTACTGTACAGGTATTTTAACTAGAAAACCACGGTTTGATATTGTTGTATAAATACTGTGATTTTAATTACGCCTTTCCCGCGTATCATTTATCATTTATAATGGTAAGAATATATTTATGTTGTCAGTACCAATTCTACGATTATTACGTTTCTAGACGGTCCTTGATGGTACACGAGGCTCCTTTGTTCGTTCATTGTGTTGTTATAGCAAACTCTGTATATCAATAAAGAATGCTCTGCTATGTCTAACTTGAAAGAGTACTTCAGTGGAGCCTTGAGACGGTCGATGAAACGACTTGGGTCGTAAGAATAGTACGTTAGTTCATCGAGCGTTGTGCCACTAAAAATATTAAAGAAACCTTACCTTGATTTGTGATCAGTCTATGGTGGTTGGGTCGAATTCTAACGAACATATTCAGTGAAAATCACGAGTAGGTGGAAACTCCTCCACTTGAACGAATTGAATTGTAGACTGTCTATAACATAAGGTATGCCTGCATTTACTGTATGTAGTCTTGAACAAATATACTATGCACTTTCACATTATGACTAACAACACAATGGACCTTTCACCTTTCTTATAGTACATATCAATTGAATTCACTACGACAACGTTGATATTTACCCAATGTATGGGCCTCGCGTTCTATTCACATTGTCCACCTCATAGAATCCAAATGTACTTATCCAGAGTTTATCGTTGGAGACCGTGACCCTTTGGTCCCTACTTTTCCCACCTTTCCTATTTTCATTTGCGTATGTACATATATGTGTGTGTGTGTGTGTGTGTATTTTTTTTTGTATATATGTAGTGCGAACAATAGCCACTTAAAAATGACAAAGCGATCTCCTAAATGGCCAAACAAATTGGTTAAAACACTACATCGGGTTTTCACCCTACTCTTTACAAAAAAAAAGTGTAGATTGCATTGGGCATTGCACTCCGATACACGGGACCTCCATTTTACGTCCTGTCCGAGGGACAAAAGTAAAAGTAAAGTATAAAAAGTATATGTATGTATGTATGTATGTATGTATGTATGTATGTATGTATTTATGTATGTATGTATGTATGTATGTATGTATGTATGTATGTACTTTTTATTTTATACTTGAAAAACAAAACAATTAATGATGATAAAAAATACAGACCAAGTCCGTGAGGAAGTGATTTGTAAATAAACACTGGGTACAAACAAGTAATCACTACGTCACATCCAGTCTGTGCATACGTATACGTCTGTCCCTGGTCAGTGGTCTGTCCCATCCCCCTTTATTGAAACGTCATCATTCTGTAAATTACTCTTGTTTACTTGTGGTTATCAGTTGTTTATTTGGTTTATGTTTTCCCACTTTGTTTACAATCATTTTCATCAACATTGGCACTTGTGTTCATTCAATTTCTTGTCCCAAGTAGAAAAACATGTTAAAATCGTTTTTTTCTCAAAAAACAAAAACATTAAGCTTAAATATTCTAATCCTATTTCTAAGAAATCACTAAACCATTGTAAAAACTTGTAAATAAAGTAGACTAGAAAGATTGAATTCATATTATGATAAGGATATCTGTCCCATAAGCAAATACGTGTTCTTTCCCGTTTGATCGCTGATAAGAATAACCGTACTTTTCAGGTCTAACACAACAATCTGAGTTCAGAAGTTGACATCAGCTGACCTCAATGTGTCCCACAATGCATCACCATAACAAAGATGGTGGAAATCGTGAAATGAATGAAGACAAGACCCAACAACAAGTATTTTATGGTTCTCTTAATTTATGCAATAAGTAGATTTATTTCTTGATAGGTATTATCCAATATCGTTTAATCTGCACAAATCGGCCAGTTTTCCTTTCATTAGGTCGATACCCAGGTGTAAATTCTACGATAGTTGACGAGGCACTTCGGAAGACTATTTTGCAACCTCACGCACGTACACGGTGTTTACGGACGTAAAAGAACAATAACAATAATATTCATGTACAAACTTCTCGCTCGATGTGACGATGGTGTTCCCCATCGTGCATTTTCGTTCTCCGCAATCACGGGTTATCTTGCCTTGGTACAGGACAACTGCTGATTTCCAGTCTACATCAGTCATTATTTATTTATTTACCTTCGCTTTCATCATATCGATTATCGTTCACGTAACTCACTGTCCGATTATCGACTGCGCTAAAGTATATGTTACTAATATCAAAACCATTTCAGTGATTTTACAAAAAATTATCCAAAAGAAACAGACGTTTTCATCTTAATATTTCTATTCATTATTATGTGTGTTGTATCGTGATTATTTCACAGTGTCTATCAAAAGCGGTCTTATAAGTACATATTCAATAACTTCAAAAGCTTGAAAGACACAACTTTCACATGTTCTTTTTTTCCTGATTAATTTCAACTAGATCACTTGTCTTATAAGGTAATTAGCTGTCACTTTTCACTGAGTCAGTAGTAGTAAGGAAACATTTACTGTTGTATTATTTGCACTGTTTTTCTTTCTTCTTTTTACACAGTTATGAATGAAAATGTATGGCTATGCCTTCCAGATAGCCTGTTATTGCATATATTGAGCTACCTACCATCTCAACAACTGCTATCTTCTTGCCAAGTTTGTAAACACTGGTCCAAAGTTATCAGAGATGAATCATTATGGAAACAGTTATTTTACAAAGAGTTGAAGATAGACCGAAGTCTGCCATTACGTAGCACTTGTAGATCGTACTACAAGGAATACCAAAGACTGAAAGACAACATACCATCACAGCAATGTCAGATACTAAAAGAACATACTGATCAAGTGTTGCATGTCAGTTTTGCTCACAATGGATCAATGTTTGCCACATCTTCCAAAGATGGTACCGTCAAGGTTTGTATTTTGGAAACTTTTTAAGATGAAATGGCCTCAGCCACCCAAAAAGTTAAAAATAGATGATATTCCAGGATTAACCTTTCATTCAGAGCCTCACACTTATTAATTTTAATTATGTGGGGAAAATATTATAGTATTTTATTTTAAATGTGATGTGTAGTTTGTAAAGACACAAAATCTTTGGGCTGAAAAAATATAATTATTGTCAGTGTCATTATACATGTCCTTTTACTGAGGATTATTATGGGTTCAGTCATTTTTTTTGTACTAAAAATAATAAGGTTGTGATTGTGTATTGTTTACAAAGGTCAGGTTTTGTGTTGAACCACAATGGAATGGGTGTTAAATAGACAATTTGCATTTCTCACAACTTCCTTGTTTTTAAGAGGGGGGGGGGGGTAGAATGACATGTCAAGTCTAACATTACTTAGTTTCTAGATTGATGATGGAGGGATAATGGTTAAATCTAATGTGACTTGACTTTGATCTCCACATTAATTTGTGCATATTTTGGAAACTATCGACACATCCAATTCACATAATCTCAAAAAAAAAAAAAAAAAAACCCATTCCACCCAACCTCAAACTGAATGAATATTAGCCTGGTGTTGATTCAAGAAAATTGGAGTTAATTTTTTACTCAAGCACAGAGATCAAGTAGGTTTGGTAAGAGTAATAAGCTCTGTAATTTATGAGAAAGGAGCCCATTTTATGTAAAGAAAAAAAAGTGACTTTCAAGTTTGTTAATCTTGTTTGTTTATTTCTTTCAGGTGTGGTCAGCAAAGCATCCATGCAAGGTCAAGTATAATCGAAACATGAAAGAAATGTTTCGATGGCAGTACACACAATTCTCTCAATTCAATATCTCTGATACTTTATTACTTGTATCAGGTGTACACTTTGGTCCTAACAGTACATCAGGGGAAATTGCAGTTTTCAATATCTATGGTAAGTTTATGATATTGTGATGAAATTTGTGATTCATTCATGTGATCAGCTTCTCTCATGCATACTGGTGATTAGATTTTCTTTCTGAAGTGATCTGAGAAATGAGACATAGTTGCTTGTCCATGTCTGAACCCAAGAAATTCTGTACAAAGCATAAATATCTGACCTAGAACCTAGTAGTTGATAGCCGACAGTGATTGGCAGAGTACTGGCCAGGTATTGGATCCAGATCTGTCTTGAGACAGGTGGTATTTCCTGATGAAACCTTCCCATTCCACAAACACGATAATCTCTCTGTTATTATGGGGGTGGGGTATAGGTACCCATTATTATGTTTTGAGGTGTACTCTCCTTGCATGACTACTACAATATCTTAAATATATTAATTTCACCAAGGAACATAATCAAGAAAGGCTGTATTTATATAGGGTACTTTCAAAACATATGATTTCAGATACTAAAGGAAAGCCATTGTTGTGTCAAAATGACTTTTCCAAATTTTGCAAATTAAAAAAGTAAACTGTGCAAATCTGTATATATGCATAGACTATCCATTACAAACAATTCATTCTTTTTCTACCAGGGGGTATTTGTTTGTACACGAAAAAAAAGTTGGGGAGAACAGGATTTAATTGTCTACTAGTATGTACTTGCTGTGTTTTTATTGTTGTTGTTTTAAACAGAAAGATTGAAAATACTCCAGGTTTAAAGGACACTTGTACACTACTAACTTGAGTGCACATTTTTTTTTCCTCAGAGGATTTTTCACTACAGTCCCGTGTCTTAAATAAACCATATGATACTTTTGGTGCATGGTTGAATGATCAATATCTGCTGTCTGGTAATCTTCATTATCTTGGCCAATTCTCCTCATGCTCAGCACTATGGCTGAATAAAGCAACTCAGGAAATAGACTCTGAAGAGGAATCAGTTGTAATGAGGCTGTTTAAGTTTTTAAATGTCAATGCCAGTACTATTAGGAACATTATGGTAGCTGACTCTATAACTGTGAATGATGAAGCCGATTTTGAACCAGGGCAGATGTTTGGTAACCATAGAAATAGAGAGGTTGGTAACCATAGCAACAGTGAGAATGATGACACAGGCAGTGATGACAAGAAAACTCTTGATGAGAATCAACTTGAGACTGATGTTTCAGTTAGTGATGTTCCGGAAATAGAGCTTGATGAGGAACGTGGAAACGAAACATCGCAAAACAAAGATGAAGAAAACAGTATCGGGGTCACTATCAGGTCACCAGAAGGTCAAAGTTCAACAGTGTGCAGCAAAAGAGATGCTACAGATGTTACTGGTAGTAGTCCTCCAGTGAAAACAAGAAAAAGTGAAAAGATAGAAGATGCATGTAAGCCAGAAAGTCAGGCAAGTGTTGATGAAACAGGACTTTTCACAGGCACTACATTTGATGATACTTACTTTGATAGGGTGTACTGTAGGGTTAAGATGGCTGAAATGAGAACAAAGCAGGAGTTTATTGAGGATGAAACGATGAAAGCATTGATATGTGGTGTCGGCGCTGTGCAACCTGGTGCCAGTCAAACTCCTCAATGTGAATCCAGGACTGAACAAACAGATTCTAAACTTGATAAACTAGCTCCTATGAAACAAGAAACTGATAAAAGTGATGCCGAGACATCCTCACATAGAATTGAACTCACTAGAAGTTTCTCAGATCATGAATCAGGAGATGTTCTAAGAAGCTGGGGAAAGCACTTCAATTTCAGTAGTGCAGACAGTCTTGATGACGAACCGTCAATCCAATATACTGACAGTAAATCAGTTAGAAATAGCACTGAGAATCTGTCTATTGAGAGTTACTATAGTGACTTAGAATATGATGACAGTTCTAGTGGGAGTAACCATGACGACAAAGAGTGTAAGAAAAAAAAGAGGAAAATTTCACCACTTAGAAAGAAATTAGGCTCCAGATATTTGATATTTTCCATGGGGACTTTGGCATATACACCTCACCAGATTGGGATAAAGAGAATAGAAAATGACAAGACACAGACAATGAGAGGATTTCTTGGATCTACAAGGAAAAATATTCAACATGTGCAAGAAGCATTGGCAGCTAGGTATCTGAGGCAGCAAGAAGATGTGGGAGAGGATATTCCTGAGGATGTCGTTGAAGGTGCGCAACCACAACAAGCATTGCACAGAGATGTAGAGTTTGATAAAGTTGACCATGTGATTGACATACATGGACATATCATTGGTATGGCCCTGTCACCAGATAACAGGTAAAAACAGAAGTTGTAAGGATTGGTGGGATTTATTGTGTGTCATTACAGTAGATTTCAGTACTCTAGAACCCATCCACAAATATAGGACCATATGCAAGCCTTTTGATTAGTTCCTACACACATAATCAGAATGCAAAAAACAGGAAAGCATATTAACAAGCTTTCAAAATCATTAATTATGCAAATGACTCGTTGAAAGTGAGAGCTACATCAACAAAAATGTGCTCTTTGTTTTAATCATGGTATGTTCAAAATTATTTGAATTGTGAAGCCTGCATTCTTTCGATATTGCCTAACACTGTAAATACTGAGTACATTGTAGTAGCTGACCAGTTCTCATGTTATATAGTGAAATGTTTATGACAGTACATTATATCATATCTCTATTTATTACGGTATAGTTGGAAAGTGTTGTACCTGCTAAAATAGTTACTATGAATGTAGTTTTAGCCCATAACCATGCTAAATTTTAGAACAGGACATTATGGATTCCATGTTAGAGTTTGACAAGATGTAACAGGAATATACATTGCTAGACAAAATTTCTGTGGCCCTAAACTGACATGCGTAAAATTATAACTGATTCCAAGACTTCAAAAAGTTGAATCCAAACTTTCTTTTCAGTGTCCTGACGAAAGAGTATGTTTTCATGACTCGACCACATTCATGTTCTTGTGCAAACTATTAACCAACTGTGCCTGTTTTTTGTTTAGGTACCTGTATGTCAACAGTCGATCATGGCCAAAGAACTGTATCATATCAGACCCATTGAAACCTCCACCCATCTCACAAGAAATAGAAATGCACGTCTATGATTTAGCAAGCATGACAGAAGTGAAACGACATTATGGTCACAAAGCTTACTCCTCCAATGAAGAATTGATCTTCATCTTTTTAGATGTATGCCAACTCTATGTAGCAAGGTGAGATTTACTTAACATTTCTGTTTAGAAAAACTGGTACCATGCTTTGGTGAGATCATGTGTAAAAATGTATGACTCAGAATTGTATTTTATCATATAGTGATGATTTTCTTTCTTTCTGAAACTTGGTCTAAACCAATGCCTTCATTAACATTCTGTGTCAACAGTAGTTGTGAGGCAGAGCTATTTAAAAAATTATCCTGATTACAGGAATGATTCTATTTCATCATTACAGATTTACTAATAAGAAGGTACTAATCCAAGACATTGGATTCAAATATTGCGGGTTTAACAAGGCAGAGCTTGCCACCCATGTGGTTGTCATTAGCACCTAGACATGTAATCTTGAATAGTTAAGAGTAACAAATAGTAAAGGCTTTTCAGTACAATCAAGTAAAGAACAAGCCCCGATACGATCATGTTTTGTCCAAAATTGTATATACCATGCCTAAATATCATCTTGCTCCTAACAATTAAGAGACACATTCCCAAATCATTACACGTCCACACGTACCAAATTTATTGCCAAAATCACCAGCACCTCATTGTTGTCATGGATTTTCATATAGGAATAGCTGTGTTGTTCACAGTACACATCAAGGTTGACAATAACCCCCACAAAGTTAGAGGGCCTTTTATACCCCTGTCTAACCTTTAAATATGACTAACTAAATGTATGGTACCTTCATCTTAAGAACAACCCAGTTGTCTTTCAGAGTCTTCAGGTATCACATACATGTACATACAATAGATGACTGATTGAGTAATATAGATGTATTAATAAAATTGACTTTGGTTTATTGTTTTTACCAGTGGTGCTGAAGACAAGCATGGATATCTCTGGGATCGTTACTATGGTATTCAATTGGCAAAGTTACCACATACAGATGTAGTGAATTCTGTGACCTTTAACCCCAGAGATCAAGAAATGTTAGTGACAGCAAGTGATGATGGGACTTTGAAAGTTTGGAGATCCAAGGCCAAAATGAGACAGATGAACCTTGATAAGGACACCCATGCATGAATTTAAAATATTACTCTGGTAATTGAGCCTTCATTTTACTAAGATAGACACAAACTAAAACTATGTTGAAACATGTTGATACAACAGTGATAAGCTATTGAATGGGCCTTGGTTTAACTATAGTCTGAGTAGGGAGACATTGCAGAGTTTTATTGACAGTTCCATGAACTTGCTGCAGTGTACTGTTTTTGGACTTCCAATGTTTACACTATGTTGATCACAGGGTGGTTAGATTACACAACACCAGACGACCCACTGCTATCACCCACTTGTGTAATCTACCACATTGAAGAATGGTGGATTTAGTTTGAGGATATCTTTGTAAACCGAAGGCTTGATTACCAGAGTCGTATGTGAAACAACAATTCTTGTGAGACAAAAGTGTCTTGACACTCTCACAACCATGGACCTGTTATCTGTTCTTAGGTGGATCACATGCTGCCTGTACAGCGCCATGTATTTTGTATGTACAGATTGAACGTTGTGCATATGCGCTACTCAGGGGAATGGTTGTCACCTGACTAATCTGGATTTACTAATAAAACCTGTGTCTATCTTTGATGACGTTCAGTCTTTTAGTAAAACAGGTCTATATGACTCAATGATGAAAATGTTACTTCAAATGTAATATTAAGACAAAACAAGCCAAAAAGTAACAACACGAGACATCGTCTCATGTATTGCATCTTTGAACCAGAATATTGACTATTGTAGCAACGAAGCTTGGTTGTTTTAACTTTAAGACAACATTGCTGAATGCCAATGATGACCAGTTTGTTTTATTGAGTGAAAATGAGACAAATTACTGGTGGTCTTGTTTACAATAAAATAACTTTGACAATTTCATGTACATGTAGATTAGCATGTATGGTACAAACATGGAGGGAAATCTGGTAAAATTGCACGGATATCCATACCTTGTACCATAATTTTGGTGAGGAACCCAGGTAATAGAGGGCGAAATCTTGTAAAATTGCATAGATTTCTATACCTTGTACCATAATTTTGGTTGGTAACCCTTGTAACAGAGGAGGGAATCTGGTAAAATTTGCAGATTTCCATACCTTGTACCATAATTTTGGTTGGTAACCCTGGTAACAGAGGAGGGAATCTTGTAAAATTGCATAGATTTCTATACCTTGTACCATAATTTGGGTGGGTAACCCTGGTAACAGAGGAGGGAATCTGGTAAAATTTGCATAGATTTTCATACCTTGTACCATAAGTTTGGTGAGGAACCCAGGGAAACTCAGAAAACTCAGATATTTGTCACCCTTAGCAAATACTGACACATGCTAATGCAACAGTTATATGAATGTCACTATAACTTAGATGAAAAATATACCAATAACATGCTTGTTTTGATATAATAAAGTAGTAGGACTTTGTAAGTTAACAGTAAGAATTCATGTTTTGATGTTAATTTATACTTTACAGCAAATCGTGTGCACAAAGATCACCTTTATTATATATTTTATAGAATGTAGGAGTTCAAACAACATTTGAAATTGTTAGATGATATTGTTAGAGTTTTTTTTTTATTGAAAAGATTTAATCAAAGCAGCTCAGAGACTCATATATAAACCAGTTCTGTATTTATTGCCATTGTCATTTACAATTCCTAGTTCAGAGCTCAAATACTGCACCAACTACGTTACAACTCTAGAACTCAACTACTGCACCAACTACGTTACAACTCTAGAACTCAACTACTGCACCAACTATGCTACAACTCTAGAACTCAACTACTGCACCAACTACGTTACAACTCTAGAACTCAACAACTGCACCAACTATGCTACAACTCTAGAACTCAACTACTGCACCAACTACGCTACTACCATAGTCTTCCATGAAAACATGCAGGTTATTTATGATTATACTTTTTGGTGTGTAGTTAGATTCTGCTTAGAAGATATTTTCACCTTAATTTCATGAAAAATCAAATTTATACATGATCCCCAAGTTATTCAGTTTAGGAAAATATCGGTAATCTAAGGGGCCTTGTCACTACAAGTGGAAGATGAGTGGTAACAAGGCCCAATATGTCACAAGTATTTTCTGGTTGAATTATATCTGAAAATTATATTTGTATCTGCGCCAGTTTAATTTATGAAAACGTGATTTTGAGTTTATTTACTTACATTTGAAGTAATAACAAATACACTTGTCATTGTGATGAATATCCAGAAAAAAATAAATCTGTATTTTTGTTTGAATTTGACAACTTGCGTTTTACATAGTATAATTACATATTTACAACAACTTTTTTTACGTAAGTAGAAGCAGAATTAGTTACTAGAGATTTGAGTGAAAATTTTTAAGACTTTCGAAAATGAATTTATTCCACACTATTTCAACTGAAATACTTTGATTTTATAGTGTCAGTCATGAAGTGAGGAAAAAGTAACTGTGGTAAACAAATTATATGTATATGAATAAATTATCATTTTATGTTGGGAAAGTGTATGAAAGAAAATTCAATGTGAATAATTTGTTTTCAGTGTTTAACAATCTTTATTTCTCATTTACCGAGTCCTATGTACAAACCTTTCCTAAAAGTGCACAAATTGTAGAGGTTACTGAAGAGAAATGTTTTTTTCTCACATGACAAATATCTTAGCCATGCATGTACAATCACACATATAGAGGGACTTTGGTACAATGTGTACAGTTTTAGATAAAAATAGAAAAATGCCTGTTAGGTGTATCTAGTATTTATTGAGCGTTTTCCTTACTGTACTTTACTACAGAAATGTGGTATGTTTAGAGACTCTCTTAGATTATAGTGTTTTTGACATCTATATCTGACTTCATTCAAGCAAATGGACATACTGATGTTTTTGCAGGTTGTATTGATTTGTGTTCACAATGAGATCAAATGCATTATTTGATATGTACACATGCTATCAGTGTCTATTCCTATTCTCTGTATTCCATTTGCAGTGTGTAGCAGTGAGTGATTTTTTTGTCACTTTGGAACTAGAAGTATTTGAACTTTAAGGGATGATTGCACAGTGTTGCACAATACACAAACTTTGTTCATTTAGGATAAACCCCACTCCCCTCCCCTGCACAAACATTCACACATTGACACATTTATATATGATCTAAACCATGATAAAAATTGTAGTGCTCACACCACTACGATGATGCAATGTAAATATATGATGGTAAAAACCCAGCACTATATATCACATTAGAATCAACTTATCAACATCTCAGTAAATACGAGATGGTAAATACAGAACCTGTTATCATTGAAATTGTGAAAAATTTCAAAATTTGATTAGAAGTGCAAACATGAAGTTCAGCAATAATCAGATGCCAGACCCCTCCCCCTAAATGAACAAAGTTTGTTTATTGAGCTTGTGTGATTGTCCCTCGCAGAATGAAAAAAATAACACATGGACTGAAGACAAATGATAAATTTTAATAAAGTACATGTATTACATTATTGACATAATAGAATGTGATTTTAATACAGAATTTTAACAGGTTTTACAATTTTGATACTTCTTTTAAACTATACTTCTTTAGAAAATTAAAATAAATTATCACTAACAGTGTCTTTATTAACTATAAGATCTAGATTCTTGTATAGGAAATTTAAACAAGATTTTAACATTTGTAGAATAGTTATTTCATGATAAGTAGTGTTTATGATAACTACTATTGTAGTCTGGATGCCAATGTGGTATCGAATCATCTCTAACCCCAGTTCTTAAGATTTAATGAAGGTAAATTACGGTAAATCTCGTAAACTCCATGGAGGAAATCTTGTTAATACGGATATGCAAACATTTTCATTCACTGGTTAGTTTCAGGATCAACATGCCATGTTGCAAACATAATTATTTTGTATTCAGACAAAATATATTGGAAGTCAATAAAGTTATTTGTCTTATTTTTTACAATTGAGTACAAAAGGAAATGCTTCCCTTGAATAAATATTCCTAGACATATCTCTTGGTTGATTATTTAGTATTTGTATATGTGAATATGTGATTGTTGTAAGTATTGCATTTTTAGAAACTGTTGAAGAAATGAATGACTTGATTATGAAGTGATTAGGTAGTATGTAGCATGAGATTGAACATTTAGCCCCTGTGGTGTCATTGCCCAGAGGGGGCTGTCAATCCATTCAGACAGAAAGAATTTTACCCATTACTCATTGAACACATTCAAGTATATATTGATGTGTTTTGAAGAACTAGACAAAACCATGTTAAAGTGTTCCATAAGGATGACAAATTTAATGGGTATTTATTTTAGATTTTCTTGAGACAACTATACTGTGTTTTCCGACTTGAAAAAAAACCCTGTGAAGTAGTATCGACCACAATCTGATTAAAATCTGATTTGGTGAAAGCGTCTAAATGCTTTATTTACCTCTATTTCCATTGTTTTGTGTGGTTTGTTTTCGTACCAAGTGATCGCCACCTTGGAATGCACAAATGACACAAAACGATGGAAATAGAGGTAAATAAAGCATTTAGACGCTTTCACCACATCGGATTTTAATCAGATTGCATCGACCAAGTCTTTGTAACTCAATAAATCAAAAAATATCTAAAAAGTGTGGAGAATTTAAAGTTTGTTATTTTACATAAATATTTTAAACATTTTTTAATGTTTGCAATTTATTGACAAACAAGCACATTGTCGTTCCTAGTATAAAAACTTGGTTAAGAAATTAAATAACTGAATAAAAAAGAAATATCGGGATAGATAGATGCATGCATAGATTACATGTAATAGATAACAAAAACGTATGAGAAAGTTATTTTATAGCGGTATGGTGAGTGCCGAGATTTCACAGCGGGGTTGACAGTCACGTGACATAGTTAGGCCCATAATGCAATTGGGCAGTGAGTCGCCATGTTTGATTTTTGGAAAGGGAAGCGTGGTACGTACACTGAAATTTCATAGAGTTTTTCTGTTGCACAGCTGCTGCCTTACAGCCATTTATTCATATAAGGTGAGTACAACTGTGATGAATATTGGTTTCAGAAGATAGAACACGTTTTCATGAATCGATTTTGGAAGATGACTCGGCCAATTGTGATACGTCGTGACTCGTAAATGTACATGTTGCATGGCCATGGGTAAGGGTAAGATTCATACGTTACGTCCATTCGACGTTTTGTGTGTTGCTTGTTGAAAAGCTGGGAAACCAATAACTTACAACCTATCAAAAATAAACCCACTGTATTTTTGGCATTTCCTCTTATAGGCTATTGTGTGTGATTCTAATCGGAAAAGAGCATTTGGGGAACCGAAAACCTGTGACATGACGCGGCAAACGTCAATAATTATTGTCTCGTCCCCGAGTCAAGCATCACAAGGATTCTCATGTTGATTTCAAATCATGTTGACTGTTTGAAACGGTCTTATTTACAGTTACACTTTTAAAAGAGCACATGAACAAACGCAATTGTTAGGACAAACGATCAAATATATGAGTCAAAACGCATTGTACGAGTCCGTTTGCATACAAAATTCAAATGTTGGTACAAATACTACAATGGTAGTAGAAATGATGTATTTTGTGTCAGTTTGCTCTTCACATATAAGTTAGTTGGAGAAAACTGAAAAAAAAATTATCTATTTACTTTACAAACGCAGTAAAAATATAACTGAACCCCATTCTGTAAATTCAAGATGAAGTTAGCCCCAACAGTTATTGATCAACTGATAGTCTTTGTCAAAGAAGGGAACTATAGAAACATTACAGGAAGTGGTACATATTTTTGATGACTAAGATGGAAATCCTACTTGAATTAAATCATGTAATTTCCCTTGTATTATGTATAATATTATTGACAGTTTGAGATTCATTGTGCCCAAAATACATTATTTCTTCACAGTAAATCATTTAACATTTTTTTGTAATTGTATGTAAATTTTTTATCATTTTGTAATAAATTTTCTTAAATTTGATCACTGCTTACAGTTATAATGCCGATAGATGTATTCAAACTGGACAAGATTAAAGTGGGAATCTTTTTGTTAACGATATCAAGTGATGAATAATTGATTTCATTTCCTTGTGCAGGTGTATCCTGTTGAAAGGATCAATTTATGAGAATAATCTTATGATGATAAATGGAATGATGGTTTATCTGTCATTGTTTGAAGTTGACACCTTTCCAGACATAGCTTAGTACAGATGAACAATGGCTGCATTGTTCTCACTGATATTTTGTACAAAATGGCTTCACAAATCAGTCATCCTGTTTGACTCCAGTGGGGGAAAGCTAGGAATAACTTCTCCTGAAGGCCAAGCTGTTTTACATAAAAAATGGAGTAGTGGGTGGGATGGGGATGATACTACACATTGAGATGCTGCTGTATAGCTGATTAAATATCATATCAGTTTGGATTGAAATGTAATTGTCATTTCATCTTTAGGCCACAAATACAAATTTAAAAAAAATGAATCGCTCCCCTGGGTATTGTTCACAGTACAAGACTTCTAGCTGCAATAATTGTAGTGTTTTGTTGTGATTTTGAGGGTTTTTTCTTTGTTTAACTGGAAGCAAATACTACAAATTCCTTTAACGTTAATGCAAATAGACGGAAGAGATTCCGATCGGAAGCGCAGAGTTGGGTGGATTTTTCTGCTAAACTATGCCTTACCAGCCAAAAAATCTGATATTTCCTAACTCCAACATTAAGTATGGAGCCTTCAAGACCCCCCAAAATGTTCAGACTAACCACAATCCTGTCAAAATTGGTAAAAGTAGCAACACATGCAGCCTTTTGAAATGGGTAGTACGCTGACATCTTGCTCACATTTTCAGCATGATCTCATCTACTGAAGTTCAGAAAATGGTACATTACAGAAAAGTACTTGGATTCATGCAGATCTTTTTTCAAACTCTAATTTTTTCAGTTTACATAACACTTCAAAGATGGACGGAGAAGTGCAAGTCAAAGAAAAACCAAAGAAGGGTGAGAAGAAGAACAATAACTTGGCTCTGTGGGGAAATGAGAAAACCATGAATCTAAACCCATTGATTCTGACCAATATACAGTCATCGCCATACTTCAAGAATGAGTTATTCAAACTGAAAACATATCATGAAGTGATTGATGAAATCTACTACAAGGTGAGTGGAAGGTCAGTGCCAAAAGTTTTCTATATTCTTTTGAGGTTTTAAAGGTGTTATTATCCACATGGTATAAAATTTGTCAAAATGTTAATCCCATGAAAATTCACAGCAACTTTTTGTGACAACCAAGCTGCCTGTTGAGCCTTGTATGAAGTATCCAAATTTCCCATTTTCTACCAATACCAAATTTCAACTTTAAGTTGAACTCCCAACTCATTTTTCAAATCAAGAATTAAGTTTGTTTTACATTTGCCAGATGTAATTGATTGTAGATTTGTCTTTCCTAAGCTTCAACAGTTATAATTATGTTGCTGTGTTTGTATTACTCTCAGAATTACCAAAAATGGCATTACTTTTATGTGGCTGGTGATGGTATGTGTGTCAAGTAACTTTCTAAACTATCCCAAGTGCTGACATGATCCAGTGTGGACCAAAACCCAAATCTTGTAGTTAGCCCATGTTTAGTTTATCATTCCTGTATTTTCCTACAGGTGGGTCACTTGGAACCATGGGAAAGAGGAAGTCGACAGACTGCAGGTCAAACAGGAATGTGTGGTGGGGTAGGTATTTACCAGTACTTATGTTTACATATTTTCCCAGATACTCTTACTTACACATTTATTCAATGGCAGTACATTGATATGATATGATAAAAGGAAGAGCATGGTGCCTAAGTCTTGTCAGTGACATTACAGAATAATGGATATACCAGAATATACGTGTACATAAGTAGAAAATGTTATCTTTCTTTGTGAGAATACTTAGTTTACAATTGATCAAACCTATAGAGGTAGCTCACAGAAATATATGCTGGGAGTGAAATAACTCTTGGATTCTGATTTGAAGGATTTGCTGTATACAGGTGAGCATTTCAGTCTTGTTTGTTGAAAAATTTTAGACAGTGTGATGTTCTCTGTTTAGCAGAGGAATGTCAACTAAGTCTGCTGTGCATTTAGATACCCCCCTTCCCCAAGAAAATGCATGTGGCATAGTTTACGACCCCTTGTCGCTATGAGTTGAAGACAAGCAGTGAGAGAACTGTTATGTCTCTAATATATTCTGGCTAAATGAAAAAAAATATTGAAGTATAGTATAGTATAGTATAGTATAGATACATCTGTGCAAGCCTTTAAAAAAGTTGAAAATTTCAATTCTGAACCTCTTGACTTGTATTTTGAACAATGTAGAACCAATGACATATATGTATTATTGTGACATAGAGAGACCTGGGTATAAATCCCATATAGTTTTTTCAAACACATACAACTTGGCTTACACATGGTATAATGTTAGCCGTGTATTGTATAGCTATATTTGGCCATC
The DNA here is from genome assembly GCF_964340395.1 of Glandiceps talaboti. NCBI lineage: Eukaryota > Metazoa > Hemichordata > Enteropneusta > Spengelidae > Glandiceps > Glandiceps talaboti. Next base: position 6,332,867 of record NC_135558.1, on the reverse strand, counting down.
ACATTTGGAGCAGTGGATATCTGTTTAGTATATATGACAAGCCCAACATATCTGAGACAGGGGATAATGTAAAAGATGCTGCTGTCTAGCTGAGACTGCAACACAAACATTTCTAGATTATGTCGGTATAGTAGCACTTCAAAGTATCTTGTTTGTATCTGTTTTGTAGTAAATTGTATAGTCCGGTCACCAAAACCCATTAATTGAACACTAGACAGACAACATGATAACCCACTAAGTTAGATTTTCATCACAATTTTGTAACTACTCATTGTTTTAACTAACTTGCCTACTATTTCAACAGCATTCTTCGGTTGTACGTACGTAATATGTTGGGGCAGTTAATGGCTATGTCACTGGCAGAATCTGTGGATGACAGTTGGAAACCATTTTTTCAACCTTGTCCATTGTCAGATGAAAAGGCAGAATATTGATGGTAAAGATAAGTCCTGTCAACGTTTGCTCTGCCCTGTGCAAATTCCCTGTGCTAAAACCGAGGAATATATGCCAAGGCCATCTTGGCTATGTATTACGTGAAAGAGATGAGAGATGCCAGACCATACAAACCAATGTAGTGAAAACACAACCGTGTTTGCGCTTCTGAATATCATCGTGTCCATGAAACAATGTGTTCCTCATTGTCACTTTCTCTTAGCCATTTCTGTAAATGACAGATTTACAATGTTGTAATCAAACACTCCCCCTCCAAACAACAAAGCAATACAAAAGAAAACATGTATTTATGTCAAAGTTCTGTTTGCTATAAAACAGTTCATTAATTTGGAAATTTTCCATAGTGATTTTGGGGTACACTATGGTGATTTGGGGTACACTGCAGTTTGTTTGGCCTGGTTATCTTTTTCTAGACCCTATAGAAATAGTAGGAGTATAAAAAATCAATATTTTGCTGTGAGGTACCTCTATTGGGCTAAAAATATCAAATTTTGTGACAAATATGGATTATTAAAATGTCTAAACATCGACAAATTATAGCTCCATGCCACCATAAATCTTATATGTTTTCGTTGTTATTCTTTCAGGTCAGAGGAGTTGGTACTGGGGGTATAGTATCGTCTGCTTTCTGTCTATTGTATAAACTTTTCACCTTGAAGTTAACTCGTAAACAGCTTGTTGGGCTCATAACACATGTAGACTCTCCATATATCAGAGCTCTTGGATTTATGTATATTAGGTATGTAGTATTTTATTTCTCTGTACAGTTCATGCAAGTGTCGAACTGAGAAACTAAGAATATTTATCAAGGACAAAACTCATTGGTACAAACTGATGAAAGTTTGACACTAATCCTACATGTACTTTGCAAGTGACAAATATAATACCTCAGTATTCATCAGTATTAAATAGGCAAGGTGTTATTAACTTGAATTTCAAAGGGGCTGTTTCCTTCCAATATTCTGGTTGGATGTCAAATTAAAATTGAAATTAGAAAAAATTTGATGTGAATAGTTTGATAGTGGTGAAATTTCATGGACATTTTGCAAAGTTGGTGTACGTATGCAGACAAAAGACAGCACAAGATATTTATTTGTGTAAAAAAGGTTTTAAGTTCTAATTTTTTCTATTCCTTTCCAGATATACTCAGCCACCACCTGATTTATGGGAATGGTATGAAGATTATTTGAATGATGACGAGGTATGCATACACAAAGTAAATTCATCCTATCTGTGTATACCATGTTTGGGGTTGAGAATGTTTTCAACAAAACTGGGTCCTGTGTAATGCAGTTGGGGATGAGCAGCAAAACTGGGGCCCCTGTATTCCATTGGAGAGAGGAGCTGCAAAACAGGGTCCTATGTATTCATCCTTATCTGTGTAAAGGTTTAGGGCAGAGAATGTTTTAGTTAAATAAAACAAGGTTCTATGTATTGCATTGGAGAGATTAGCAACACTACATTTGTCACTGCTTCCCTGACAAAAATACAAACATACGTGCCCTTCAACTAATGTATATGTGACTTTAAGTAAATTATGAATTACTGGAGAACATTTTGGTGGTGATAATTACATCCCGTACGACACTCTAAGGTGTTAAAATTCCAATTTAGGTAACGAGAATTAAATTATTTTTGTATTCATATAGGAGCTAGATGTCAAAGCTGGAGGCGGTTGTGTTATGAACATTGGTGAGATGCTCAGATGTTTCCTTACCAAATTGGAGTGGTTTTCTACATTGTTTCCCCGTATACCAGTGCCAATTGTGAAGGTGAGTGCCTCATATTCTGTATTTTGCTCTTTCAGGCATTTTTGATAAGTTTCAGCATGTGTTATGTGTTTCAGTTCTCGGATCATTTGATGGATGGAGAAATCGAATGTACGGTATACCAAAGCATGAAGAAATTACCAAATGTATTTGGCAATACTCACGCTGTTCATACATTAACGTTGAATGTATGATATTTGAAAAGTGAATTTTAAATGATCCACATGAAATTTATATTTATGTTTGAATGTCAATTTATAGGATATTGAGAGACGAATGCCACCAAGGAAACAACCCGTTGTCGTAGAAGAGAAACCAAATGAACATATACCAACTGAAGAAGTATCATGGGGTGAGGCTGAACGTGTAGCAGCAAGGGACCGAGATAAATTACCGAGTAGGGACAGAGAGAGGGATCGTGAAAGGGACAGGGAGAGAAGTCGATCAAAGAGGAAGAGCAGGTATGGATGATGTATGTCCACAAACTTTCTCTTTCTCTTGTGACCAAATATCTCTAGGTCCTGAAACCCGTCAATCTTTCTCTTGTAACCAAACACATCTAGGTCTCGACGAAACACATCCTTTCTCTTGTAAACAAATATCTTTAGATCTTGAAACATGCAGTCCTTTCTGTTGTGACCAAACATCTCTAGTTTTTGAAACACATGTCAATCCTTAGTGAAGTCTTGAGTGTAGCTGTAACTTTAGTTGCTATCCTATCACAAGAGCAGTATATTCAAGCATATTCACCATAAATAATCGTTTCTGCTTACTCCCACGAGGCAATGTGGGCCCATAGCAAAGGTATCCTGTTAAGTCATAAAATCAACTTGATGTTTCTCTGAAATTGCAAGTAATTGTAGGTGATTTAAAATCATGAAATGACTTGCCAGAACCCATAGTTTATGACCACGACTCTTGCCGTGATTGGTGTTCCCCTTTAATGTATTGTAATGGCACACAAACCTACCAGATTCCCCATTGCTGAAAAGGTCACTGAAACTATGCAAACATTTTGTGATTGAATGTATAATATTTGTTGATTACAGGTCACCAGTCAGACAAAGACAACGCAGTAGATCGCCAGATCGCAAAAATTCTCGGAGTAGAGAACAACGCTCTAGTCCTGATCACAGATCAAAACGCAGAGAAGATTCTGACTTTGCTGCTGCCTTACAAAGGGAGAGAGAGCGGCAAAAGCGAGACAGGGAAAAGGAAAGGAGGCGGAGTCCCAGTCCGAGTCGAAGAAGTCGAGAAAGAAAACGGAGTCGTAGTAGAGAACGGAGGAGTAGAAGTAGGGACAAGAGAAGTCACAGAAGTCGTAGTCGCGAAAGAATCCATCGGGAACATAAACGAAGTAGAAGTCACAGTCGTGAGAGACATAGAGACAGACATAGGGACTCAGATAGGGGCAGAGACAAATATGACCTCAAGAAACATCCCTCTAAATCTAAAGGGCATGACAGAAAAAGGAGTCGCAGTAAGAGCCGTGAACGGTCAAAACATGACAGAAAGCGAGTTCGTAATGAAAGATACAGTGGAAGCCCAGATAGATATGTTTCTAGTTCTCGAGATGAGAGGTGATCTTGTTTATAATTTGTCGTTTCTTTTGAAAGTCTCTTAGTTCCTTGATCACATAACAAATTAAAAGAAGAAAAAAACAACATTTTTCTATATAGAGACCATGGAAATATACCATTACAAAGTGAATACTTTTAACATTTTTACAGATTAGACTTGTCTGTTACAAGTCATCGTATCCAAAAAGTCAAGATGTTTTGGGTATTAATTTTCTCAACGTCAGGTTACCTTATGATGGATTGAGTTATGCTAAATGTAGTTGTACGTGCTTGGTGTTTATACCATAAAAAACACCTGACACTGTATATGAATGGTTTGAAGTTTTCTCTATGAGTGAAATGAAATTGGTTGAGATAAATTGATGCTGTTATCTATGTGTAACATTTACACTATTGAGAACTGAAGTTGGTATGAATGGTTCAAAGGTGCATGTGGAAATGGAATGAAATTCTAAAAATTAATGAATAATCTAAAGTTGTACTCATAGTTTATATCATTTTCTCCCGTATTAATATCTTCTTGATCGTTCTCTCAGGTTAAACCATTGTACAATTTACAGAGAACTTCCCTCCGTAGGTTGCAAGTTTCAGTAACAAACATGCATGGCAAGATCTATCTAGCACCCTCTAGTGGTAGACTTTAGTAATTGACTTTGTGGTTGGTGAAATTTGTTCTAAGTCGTGTAACACTTTCCCAAAAGTGTTTATAAGGGTGTATCTGCATGATATGGAAGTGAGCTGGGCTTTACACTTGGCTTTTCAAGCTCCTACAAAAGGGCTGTGATTACTATGTGCAAAGAACCTTTGAACATGTCGTACAATAAATAAAAGTTTCAACATGTAGTTGACAAGAACAGAAAAATATTATATATAACCACAATTGTCAGTAGGTAAATCCTGATAGGTGTCATTCAAGATAACTCTGTTGGGTCTGGGCAGTATTTCCTAGTCTCGTACTTAACTTGGTATTTCTGAGATTTTAATCAAAGTAGTCCGAGGTGAATTCACTTGAAGTACACATGGCTCAAGTGTACGATATTACGGTTTTAAAATGCTTGTATCTCACTGCTGACAGCAAGTATTAAGTAAAGTTAGTGTCAATGTTAAAAATAGTGGTGAAATGAGCTACAGCAAACATATATTTGATTATAGTTATTGAGGGTAAACTGCTTATAGTGAAATTTGATTTTTTTTCTCCTAGAAATCATGAACTTAATTTCCATTTTAGTAATAGCAGATGTTGATGATATTTGAAATGTGAAAGTTCAGTCTATATTTTGATACATATCATTGAAACATTGTCAGAGTCCAAAATCTTGTGTGCTTGGAGTGACTGACAGTGTGTTGAATAATATCGACTAACTTGGATGGGGTTGATAAAATAAATTGTACTGCCATCGGAAAAAATTACAGGTACCCTAAGTTTTGATGAAAAATTCCTTTCTTTATAAACTGTTTTTTTGATATTGTGCATTGGTACATAGTTGCTGATATCATGAATTTTTTGTCCTCTGACTACAGTTAGATTGTTTGATATCTGTAGTTTGCCCTCATTGGACTAGAGGGTAGGCCAGTGCACAGAACCCTTATCAGTCTAGAGGGGTAGGGCAATACACAAAGGCACTTATTGGCCTAGAGGGGTAGGCCAATGCATGAGGGCACCCCAGTGACCCCAACCTGACCTCTGATTCTGGTAACTGAGCCTTTGATTTACTAAACCAAAGATACTGTCGCAACATGTTAATACAACACTGTTATAGTAATAAGCTATGGAATGGACATTGGTTTAATTACGGTCTCGGTAGGGAGGATGCTCAGATTTTATTGAGAGAGTTCCATAAACTTGCAGTGTACTGTTTTAGGACTTCCAATGTTTACACTTGTGTAATCTATGATATTGAAGAACAATATATTTAGTTTGTGCCTATCTTAGTAAACTGAAGGCTCGGTTACCAGAGTCCTATCTTGCTGATTAGAGTACAGTTCACATTTGTGAAAATTTCTTAGAGTTACCCACCTCAGTTGGCAGTTGATTTGGGTGTTCAAGTATCATTCATTGAAAGTGCCAGCAGAGCAACTTTGCAACCCTTTTTTATGCCCGTGGACAGAGCCATAAAACCTGAATTTCCATATCTGATATACATGTATTCAATACAAAGTTGCTTCCTTTATCTAGACTTAGCATGAAGACTTTTCATTCTTAAATGTGCCAATATTGAGTTGTTCTACGGCCTTTTGCAAAATAAATCAAGGAAACTTATATTCAAAAAATGCAAGAAGCAGAGGATAATTTGATGAGAAATTGGGGAAAATGAGTGTAATTACAGACAAGGTGTAAATTAAATGTCCCATGAATGGCTACAGACCAGGTGTAAAGCAACTGTGTCATGAATGGCTGCAGACCAGGTGTAAATCACACATTTGCCATGAATGGCTTGTTACAGACCTGGTATAAATCAAGTGTCATGAAGTAATTTTCTATTCATATTTCCACAATTTTAATATTCTGAGATTGAAAACATCAATGTTAACAAATAAAATCTGTACTTACTATTTTCCATTGTGAAATATATTGAGTTCCCTGTGTATACACAACGTTTCAGTTTTAAATGAAAACATCCCTTTTGAAATGTGGGAATATTTTTATTTTCTTTGTCTGTGATGATGTACCAGCATTTTTTGTTACCATGTAAAGACTATTTTTGTTCTGTAAAGTATTTCCATTGTTGAATATTAAAACCTGTTTTTATCATATTGAAAAAAACATACCTACCAAACTGGAATTTTTCTTTGTGTCTGCTGTGGTTTACTATGCTGCAACCTGACAACCATGACCTCTGGGTGACTCTGAAGGAGTTTGTCAGGTTGCATGCAACATCGAATTGTGTAAACGTAATGTCCAATTGTTTGTGTTCCAAGAAAAAATATTTTCAATTTATTAACTTCCAAGATGAGCTGAGATGTTGAGAAGATTCCTGTTGTGTTGGATTTAATCTTTTTTTTTTTTTGGATTTCGCCGGATGCAAACCTGGGTCATGCACATCGAAAAACCTACCAAATCCACAATTCAAGTAATTTGACTTCTTACATTTTGTAAAAATACATTTTGACACATGCTCCCCACAGCACAGTCCTGTGTTGTATGAACAAACGTGCAGGTGTACTACCACATAAAAGTGTGATGTCTTGTAGAACTAATGTTCAAATGAAAACTAGATGGTCTCTGCTAAACTCAACTTGCAGGGTTTCCAAATGAGAATGAATGTACATGGACTCTTGGCTCATACTTAGTAATGAAAATTTGTAATCACAAAGTCTCAAAAAATTTCTTTTTGATCCTGAATATTATGTAATATGTCATTGATGTAAAAAATGAGCACATGGCTATTAACATGATGTCAGCTGTTTTGGGAATCACTTCTATTCAAATTTTGAGTCCACTGCAGAAATGATATCTGATATTAATTTTGTTGATGTCAAAGAGATTACTTTTCTATTGAAACCATGTGTACCAGTACATAGTAGAATTGTTAGCTTATTTATAAGTGCCTTCCTAAATAATGTGAAATACACTTTGAAATAATATTCATGATACTGTTTGTGTGTGTGAGCGAAGCCCCATGTAGTAATTGTAGTTTCGTGAGTTTTGCACACCTGTGTAGAGTGGTGCGGTCCATACCCACAATGCTTTGCCAATATCACCTAAAATCAAGATGGCGCTGAAGGAGGTGGTCGGAAAGAGTAAGTACGGAAAATGTTGTAATCTGGTTACCTTTTCACTGTCATGGTGTATATTTATTCAAGTTTTATCTCAAATTTCAACGTGGCAAGTAGCACTCTGTGCAATATTACACGATGACCGTAAATCGTGAGAGAGTGACATCTTTTTCGTATCAGAAGCCAGGAAATCTCAACATTTATGTTACCGCAGACGGAGGGGCCTGCCCCTACAATCTCTTCAATTCAATCATATACATGTACTATTACTGTGTGCGATTTCTGTAACCATCCAGCAACGGAATATAACTGTCATTTTGTAAAAAGATTAATTAAACTAGAAGAGTGGGCGTGTATTTGACCTTAAACAGTGTCAATGAATGGTAATGATATACACAAAACATGAAGGGTAGTGTTGTAATATAAGTTTAACGTAACAATTCATCGGTTCGTTAAAAAGATGAAGTTTATATAGTCGGCAATTATAATTTTACTACATTTGCAAAATCTCGTAAATTAAAAATATCCTTATCAACCGAGTGAAAGTACTGGCGTTTTTTCACGTTTAACGACACATTAGGTATAACTATATCAGTTGCCAGACGTTATAAAATGTAAACACGGCGTCGGAAATGTTCCCATATATTGCCATTACTGGGCATTAGTGTTTATATTGATTATGACAGTATAGAAATGCTACCTTAATTTGGCCTCATCAACACCATTATTTATTCCATTACTTTGTTAATAAGCTTTTAGAGATACTCTATCAATAACTGCATCTGTTTACATTGTTGCAGTGAATTGTATGTGAACTGTTCTATAGTGAGAGTGCCTTGAATATGTAATTATAGTGTCTGCACCTATGCAGTGCATTAATTAATTCATTCTTCTAATATGACTTTGTTTTGTTTTGGTTTGGTTTGTTTAAACAACTAAAAAAAACACTGCCCTTCATTTTAATGTCACAGGGATTTTTGTTTTATAAAAACTATCAAATTTATATCACATTCTTTTAGTAATTTTTAAACATTAATTCAAAGTATCAATTTCTATTCTACTGTTAATACATATGTTAATATATAAATTATGTAGATGAAATTTTGAATAAAAATGTCACCAAATTTCCCCCATTTTTCCCCTCAATATTTGATTTTGATTTGAGAAGCCAGATAATTTGTGATTTGTAAGAGCTGATAGTATGGTTTATGTTTGAGCAAGGTTTTGCTATTATTATATGATTTTTTTAATCAGTGTAGGCATTTTTGAGATTCCTTCACTTTCAATCCATGAACATAGAAACAATAAGTGGGCTTCACTTCATAATTTAATTACACTTACATATGTAATACAAATATAGTAAAAAAAATTCACTTCCAAATACAACTCATAACATCAAAGTAAAGCGTTTTCTGTATGTACCATACCACAGTCATTTAAAGCATCCATATCAAGTGTAAAAAATATACTTTCATTTGCTAATTGACCACATTAGAACGGCTACATGCTAAGCTTGTAAATAAACCAATTGAAACAGTATATTTTTACACTTGATATGAATACGATAAACTAGTGTACCACAGAGAGAAAGTGATTTACTTCAGTGTTACCCGTTGTAAATATGGGTGTTTAAACTGAATGAATTTTATATTCAGTCATACTACCAGTATGTGTAACAGATGGCCTATAAACTCTGATTTCTGTTTGTTTAAATATTAGTATGAAATAATTTAATCTCAATTTTACAAATGCATACATAGGGAAGTAGTTATAAGTTGTGTTTTACAGGTGCATTTAATAAGTCAATAAATCTTGAATTTGTTATATATCATTCAATTACCATCCAGAATGGCATAGTGGGATTTGTAAAAAAAAATAAATAATGTTTGATAATGCTATAGTTCATTCTCTGTCAAAGAGGGAAGTACCATATGTTCTGTTCAGTAAATTCTTATATGTCATAGTAGCTTAGTGTCTTTGTCAGTTGATCTTGACTATGTCTTATATAACACATGTGATATAGAGGAGGGCATGATGATATAGTTCTCTGTTGGCTGATTGTTGGTACATAGAATAAATGCAATATCACACTGTTCCTTCTGACTGCACCGAGACACATTTGTAGGTTGGTTCCCTTGAGAGAATATCATGCACTCTCTTTGTACTGGAACAGTATGTTGGCGGTCAAGCAAATATGGTTATGACAGACCCTCACCACCAAAGCCATTTTGATAATTTTTTTGCCAGGGACCTGACTACAAACAAGTACATGCACAGACAAGTTGTGTCCTTGTCTGTGATACAAGTTAAGAGTGAAAGACATCTACCTACCCTTCAGCCAAAAGAGGATGAAGGTCAACCAGCAAAGATACTAAACTAATGTTATTGTAAGGCCCATTAGTTTTATGAAAGTCCTCTTACTTTTTGTTGTACTGAAAACAATCTAAAAATACTAGTGTCCACTCATAATCACTGAAATCAGGTTGAAGGTAGGATATGTAACATATTTCAATCCTTTTTCTAACATTACCTCCCTAAAAAGTTTTAGCAATACTTATCTTTTGTAAGGTTATTTGTTGATTCTGTTGTACATTATATTGTACAAAGTTTGGTAAATACTGATCAGTATTGATTTGCTTGATTTCACAAGAATACACAGAGTAAAACACCCTGTCAAAGTCCACTGTATCATCTGACTCATAGAGTCATTGTCATATCACCTACTACTAGCCTAGCCTAGCCTAGAACACAATGAGGACAGAGGTGGGGGGTTACTATGAATGATACAGATTGTTGTGAGAAAAAAAATACAGCAGTCACTTTTTCACTGTATTGAACAATGTTTTTGTGAGTTGCAGTTGGAGTTCTGTTATGCAGCATACAAAAATACAGGGAAATCAGTTTGAAATGCTCCAAGTGAATGCACTTGTCTCTTTTAGTTGAAAAAAATAAAACAACCTGGTAAGGAAGAAAAGAGATGCACGAAAATGAAAATACATGTAGCTGTTTTTGCAGTATAATTCCCTTCACAAAGTATCGTCATAAATTGAATTAACCGGCGTACAGACTTGATCTCTCTGACCCTAATCCTGTATAGTAATTTACCATTTCATTTGTACATGCATCACTTTCCAGGAAATCACTGATGCATGCCCATGCATCTTTCACATTTAGATATATCTCGCAGTGTAATTAATTTTTAGTGATTTATTCATTAAACACACCATCCATTAGCTACTTGTAGACAAGCGTTTGCTTCCTTTGGTTGTTTTATTAGTAATTTTGATATAGAAATTTCATATTTAAATTAAATAAGTCTTGAAACATTTAAATATGGAAAAATTACCACATGATATAGTACTGTAACACTATCAATCTAACATGACCAGCAATACTTTTCTTCTATTACATACATGTGTACCACACTGTTAGAGGACTGCTAATCCTGTACATGTGAATCACTGTGTCAACATTTTGACAGCTAGAGGGTATAAATACAAAAGACATAATCCCAGCACATCTAACTCAAAATAAATCTAAATATTATATTTGTATTAATTCAGCTTAATGTAATAGTTGTTAGTGTGATTGAAGGAAAAATATACAAGTATAAAAAATAAGATCGACAGTGGTCAGAGTGAAACACAAACAGGTGAGATAACATATATCAGTATATAGTGTGCATACAGTGACTGTGATACTAAAAAGTGGGTGTGGTCCTATAGCTATGTGTGTTTACAGTTACTACTAAAGACTCCTCGGGGTAGAGTGTGTGATACATAAATCAAATACCAATAGTTTATACATAGTGTACATATTGCTTATGTTGTATCCTGTTCAGGGTGTATTTTGTATACTGATGATGATTAGACATGCAGAACATGTCTCAAAATAAACTATTACTGTAAGCAGCACTTCACTATTACTGTTAACATTTAAGCCACCACCCAGCGATATTAAACAGGGAAGGACATTTTTTCAAACTCACATACATATAATTTCACCATATGTTTCATCATGATTTCATTGTTGAAAAGCTTGAAAACTACTCTAGACTACTAGGTGTGTTTTAGTATGATGTAAAAATCCTGTAAAAAAAGAAAAGTTTTTATCTGGTAAAGCTGGCTCCCATACATTGTATACCAAATAATTTTGTTTGGGAAGTTAGTAAAAAGTGACTTTGGAGCCCAGATAGATTTTACCTACTTACCATTCATAATAACAAAATTGTACAAACTTTATGAAAGAACATTCACAATGGAATTATTTTTGAAAATTAGGTATTTATACATTGTGACCCGTGTACACTGAAGTCCTAGGGAAATAGAGAGGTTGCTATGGGTGATATATACGTTGCTATGAATGAAGTACTGGTACCCAATACAATAAAGTATGCATTCAAGTGAATATATACAACTTCTACGAGATGGAACAGTATTTATTATAACAGAGTCTTTGCTGTAATAACATGTTAGAAAGATGTTTTGAGGCATGTTGATGATTGAAGACAGTTTAGCTGCACATCTGTACAATACTTATATTTCATCAGTGCTTTCACTAGTTACTGCTGCAGGCAGGGACAGTAAAATGTTACTTTAAAATATCAAAGAGATAACATAGAATCATTTTATGCACAGGAACCCCAAGCCAAACTTTGTAAGGATATTCCAGATTTGTAAGACATTTTTTGAAGGTAAAAATGATGTAAAATCAACCTTCAGGAAAAAGAATAGTGTGTAAAATTTCCTGCAAGTTTACAATCTCATGAAAGTTGGCTCATTATGCTAAAAAAATTATATAAAAACCTAATTTTGATTTGAATTGTGGATATATATATATAAAATTTTCTTATTTTACATATATATAATTCAATGTTATACAAGAAATTGGAGACCTAGGTATTATTGATTTTAATGTTCTGAAAATAGATCATAACTACACATTGTGAACATTAGAACAATAACAATGAATGGCTTTTATGATGGTATTGATTAGGTCATGCCAGTTTTCACCATGAATTTGTGTACTGGTATAATATTTTGAATCAATCTATATATATATATAAATAAATGTTTACAGCAATCAAAATAAAACCCTGCATATTGAAATACATCATGTAAATTTAAAAAAATGAGTTCAGTTACTCCAGAAATTATGTTTTGGTTTTAATTTTGAGGAAAAAATAAGTGGGATTGTAGCATGCAGATAAAAATATTGTATGACAATGTGTATATTTTTGTCCGGTCCCACAAGTTTTGCAGATATTTCAGTTTTTAATACAATGTTGTGTTTGTGAAATAACAGTATCGTATTAAGAAAATTAGACTCTCGAGTTTCATAAAATGGTAAAAGTTGTCATAAATTCCATGATATCGCTGAATTAGAATATTGTTTTGTATTTTATTGTACGTCAAATTATAATGACACCATATTGACTGATATCTGTACACTATGATGCAAGACATGTCGATTTCAAATCATCTAGATCTGACACAGATGTAGAGTAAAAGCCAATATTTCTATCATGAAATACAATAACTAGACCTACTTTTCGTAATTTAATTTTTCACTTATTCTCAGAATGTATAATGTTGTTAGAGGACAGCTGCAACCATGGTTACATGACCTGTTTTATAGTGTAAATGGTAAATACTAACTCTGCAGGGAAATTGTATTGTTGTATTAGTGCACTTTGCTACTACCATTTCCTGAATACTTTTCCTGAGATTTGATTGTCGTGCTTTTCCCATGAAACTGTGGATTAGATTCGTATTTCTGTCATTTGAATAAATTTAGAGAGAAATAGACTTTTTCATCAAGATTTGAAAACCCTGTTACTTGTAATTACTAAATATAGAGTAGGGGTAATCTGGTAGCACATACACAGTCAGTGTAAAACTGTAATGTCAGAGGGAAAGACGGGGAAAGCATACAGATTTTACCAAATACTGCCTTAAACAAAAACATTGGTGTCAGGCTAAGAATGAATTCTTTCACAACAATACATACTGTATTTGAACCATATGGAATATTGTTGTTACAATAACTGATGTTATTTTCCCAAAGGCGTATGAAAAATATTCAGGAACATCCTGCTGTTTGAGATGTAAATGTCATTTTGCAATGTTTTATCTCCATTCATATTCAAAAATTGGAGTTCACTTTTGAATGAGAAGTATGATCGGTGTCACGGGAAACTGATAATTTGAAAAGATTTATATCGAGATTAAACATATACATTTGATGTGAGACTGTGTGTCTTTTCATGTTAGTTGATTCTGTGTGTATGAGGTCACAAAATATAAGAGCCCATAAAATGGATTTCCATATCTGAGCTACACGTAGGACAATAACCAGATTCAAAGAGTAAACTTTGATATTGATACAGAATCACCATTCTTGACTTAGCAGTAATTTTGAAATACAGACTAAGAACTGTACAACTCTAGACATTTAGTCTGTAAGGTATGCCATGATGGGGCACCCTCACACATCAGTCAACCCCGTTCACAGAGCAGGCCAGTGAAGGCGGAGCAACACGACGTATCTTAGTCTGCTAGACATGATACTGTGCTAGTTGTGAGAATCGACAGTTTAGTTCAAAATATAATGATACATCACCTATCTCTATCATTCACTGTTGGATATATCACAGTATATTCTATTATAATATGATAACATTTAGACTAGGAAACTCTACATTTATGTTGTGTTCCTTGTTTTTGTTTCAGGGATTATGCAAGATGTCATTCGACAGGTTAGAAAACCTGGACAATGGAAGGTGAGATTTATATTTCATTTTTTTTGCTGTATTTACTGTAAATTTCAACTTTTGTTCAGATGTAAAACAGAAATGTACCAGAAGATTTCCTTTACGAAAAAAGTTTTATAGAATTTTTGCAGACTTAGATTTTTCTTAAACTTTTCATAGATGTTAGTCCATAGAAGATTTGTCAAAATATTTTTCAAAGGTAACTTGTAGAGTTGTCACTGTAACATCATATTTATGTACAAGGAAGTATTGATAGCAAGACACAAGTTGACCAAGTGATACTGTGTAGTCATGATGGGGGAATGGTTAGAGTGGACGGCTTTGAATCTGCAGCTTGCAGGTTTGCGCCCCATCGCTGCTGTTTGTTTCTGAATGACTAAAGTCCTTGGTCAAGATTTGAACTACAATTGTGCCTCAGTCAACCCAGCTGTATAATTGGGGACCTGGTCGGATAGAGGCTGCAATGTGAATGCTTTAATCCTATGTGCTTATAGAGGTTGAAGTGGATTGTACATTTTGTATGCTGCCCAGGGAGTTGAAGTAAAGGGTGTGTTGGGCTGCTATAGATCCATACTAGGGATAATAATTGTAAAAGCACTTTGGGAAAGTGATGTATAAAAAAAACATTATTGTTATTATTATACTGAGAGTAATTCTGTTGTACAGCAATGAATGTTTAACATTTGGGATATGTTTTGTACCCTGATAGGTACTTGTTGTGGACCAACTCAGTATGCGTATGGTATCAGCCTGTTGTAAGATGCATGACATCATGGCTGAAGGAATTACAAGTAAGTTTACAGAAAGTTATCAGTCAGTTTGTCTTAGGTACAAACTTATGTCATACAGGTATTTCAACATTCTACCATCATGCTTTGCTGTGTCTCCCTCAGTGAGAGATGATAGAGAGCTGTCACAGTTTGCATCAGAATAGACACTGTAGCAATATTTTTGTGTGAGACATTTCTCTGACAACAAACAGACAAAATTAGGAAATCATAACCGTACCTCTATTCAAGTTTTCATGATTGTGTGTATAAGATTTTGTTGTTACAAATTTCAAAATTAGGCAGAAATAATCGATAATGGTAATAATTTCTTTCATCATTGATTTAAAAAAAAAAATATAATGATTTGATATTGAGGTAATGGCACCTTTGATTAGTAAAATGACATATCAAGTGACTAATTTTGTGTTACAGTCGTGGAAGACATAAGTAAACGTCGTGAACCACTACCATCAATGGAAGCCGTCTACCTACTGACACCACAGGAGAAAGTAAGTACAGCCACTTCTTGCAGCTTTCACTCTCAAATAGTTGGTTAATTTCTTTGATAACTTTTTGCACAGAGAACTGAGTATTAATTTTGGGCTAATTGAGGGCACTGTTTTTGTAAGGGCAGTATTAAGTAGGTAAAGTCGACCTCAGAGTTGTCCTCATATTTTACCAGGGTTCACGCCACCAAAATTAAGGTACATGGTATGGAAAACTTTGCAAATTTTACTAAATTTCCCTCCTCTGTTACCATGGTTCCCAGACCTTAGCAAAAACATTGGAGGGAAATAGTTTATATACTTTATCTCTAAAGTTTAATTATATGTACAAAAAAAGAAAATAGTTTGAATTCACATTATTTTGATTTATTAGCAAATAAATAATTTTGATTCACATATTTCATATTTTCAATAAGGCAATATGAAAAAAAAAAGTTGTGTGTTGCCGATAACCCGACCAACCCTAGTTTAAACTGCTGACCCTAAACATTTTCTAAACATTTCAAAAAAAAGATAAAGAAATTCTTTTTATTCTTCTTGACGTTCATGCACATCTGCTTCTTTCCCCAGCATTAAAAAGATAAAATAAAATGAAGTCCCGGCCTACCTACCCTATTTTCTGGGACCATGTTATCGGAAACACAATTATTTTTTTTCACCTAAATAGTGATTTTATGTTTCCCATTATACATTTGAGTCTGTGGTTTTGTTCACTGAAATCTTTACATGGCCCCAATATGCACATTATCTGATGTATACAATAAGTCCAAAATATTAATATATCATTGTTGCTGAAAGACTTTCATATGTGAGTGTTCCCCTCTATCTAGCAAATAATGATTGATTGTATTTAATTACAAAAATCCAAGTAATATTTTGTTTTATTTTTTCCAGTCTGTACGCCAGCTGATTAATGACTTCAAAGACTACCACAGTTACATGTATAGGGCCGCACATATATTCTTTACTGAAGGTAATATAGTAATTTATCACATAGTTACATGTATAGGGCTGCACATATATTCTTTACTGAAGGTAAATGTAGAAATTTATCATCTGTACAGTCAAAGGTAAAAGAATGTGCAGGTCAAAAAAGTAAAACCTATATTGTAACTTCTGTATATTAAAAATGAACTTAGTAATGAAAATTTCTACTCACAATCAAAAAATTTCTTCTGAGTGAACAAAAAAATAGAACTTGTTTATGATGTTGTGCAATGGTGGAAATATTCATTTTAGTGAAGCACGGTTGCCATTTGAAATCTGGCCATATGTTAAGGATGTAGAATAATGTTTGTTAGATCAGAACAGTGACTGTTGAGGATTTGGTATTTATTTTATCAAGTTGTGCGCCCTCAATACCATAATAAGGAAGTATCTTACCTTTTGTTTTTACAATTACAGTATGTCCTGATGATCTATTCAATGAGATATGTAAATCACAAGCAGCTAAAGTTATGAAGACAGTGAAAGAAATCAACATAGCATTCCTGCCGTATGAAGCACAGGTAACTAAATCAGTTGTTTTTGTGTGTGAGAGAAGACATCAACCTTAGGCAACCAACATAACAGACTAGCAATGCAGCTTTATCTATGATACAATTGTGGTAATCACATGTTTGCTTTACTTATGAAATGTTAAATCCCAAACAGAAGTCAGTGTTTGAATTGTTAATACATGAAGTAGGTAATTGCAGATTGCTTTATATATTTACTTTAAAGTATGTATGTTTTTTTCATTAAAAGAACTAAGTAGTTTCGTTCTAAAATGTTTTCCTTTTCAGGTGTTTTCTTTGGACTCCCCAGAATCCTTCAAGACATTCTACTGTCAGTCCAGAGTTGCAGGTCGTAATATTCAAATGGAAAAGCTTGCTGAACAAATAGCCACTCTGTGTGCATCTCTTGGAGAGTACCCATCATTGAGATACCGTGCAGAGTTTGAGAAGACAGCTGAATTGGCACAGATGGTACAGAGTAAACTGGATGCATATAAAGCTGATGAACCAACTATGGGAGAGGTAAGGAACTACTTATGTCTCAGTCTGTGTCTCTGTCTCTGTCTGTATTTGTCTCTGAAATCATCTGACCAATCCCATGGAATTCGAGTCTTGATTCCACCTAACCC
Organism: Glandiceps talaboti; assembly: GCF_964340395.1. Taxonomy (NCBI): domain Eukaryota; kingdom Metazoa; phylum Hemichordata; class Enteropneusta; family Spengelidae; genus Glandiceps; species Glandiceps talaboti. Next base: position 6,315,175 of record NC_135558.1, on the reverse strand, counting down.
CATTTCTTTCTTTCCAATCACAACCAACTTAACCCTATCCAACCTTAGTACGCCAATCTAACCTCACCTCATCTCAAACTGCCCTACAAATTCTTTACCTTTCCACTCATCCTAATAGCAGCCATCCCATTCAAACACCCTCCACCTCCAACCCCAAACCACCCCATATAGCTCAGCCCCACCCATCCTAGTAGCACCCATCCCAGCCAAACCCCCTCCACCTCCAACCCCAAACCACCCCATATAGCCTAGTCCCAGCCATCCTAATAGCATCCATCCCAGTCAAACCCCCTCCACCTCCAACCCCAAACCACCCCATATAGCCTAGTCCCAGCCATACTAGTAGCACCTATCCCAGTCAAACCCCCTCCACCTCCAACCCCAAACCACCCCATATAGCCCAGTCCCAGCCATCCTAATAGCATCCATCCCAGTCAAACCCCCTCCACCTCCAATCCCAAACCACCCCATATAGCCTAGTCCCAGCCATCCTAATAGCATCCATCCCAGTCAAACCCCCTCCACCTCCAACCCCAAACCACCCCATATAGCCCAGTCCCAGCCATCCTAATAGCATCCATCCCAGTCAAACCCCCTCCACCTCCAATCCCAAACCACCCCATATAGCCTAGTCCCAGCCATCCTAATAGCATCCATCCCAGTCAAACCCCCTCCACCTCCAACCCCAAACCACCCCATATAGCCTAGTCCCAGCCATCCTAGTAGCACCCATCCCAGTCAAACCCCATCCACCTCCAACCCCAAACCACCCCATATAGCCTAGTCCCAGCCATCCTAGTATCACCCATCCCAGTCAAACCCCCTCCACCTCCAACCCCAAACCACCCCATATAGCCAAGTCCCAGCCATCCTAGTAGCATCCATCCCAGTCAAACCCCCTCCACCTCCAACCCCAAACCACCACATATAGCCTAGTCCCAGCCATCCTAGTAGCATCCATCCCAGCCAAACCCCTCCACCTCCAACCCCACCACCCCATATAGCCCAGCCCCACTCTATTTCGTCTATTTCACCTTAGTGTACCTGACTCAGACTCATTCAAACTCCACCCCACAGCTTGCATGGAATAGGGAGGTGTCAAAGCACAGGGATGTTTGAAAATCTAGATTTTAATCGATCTACTAATGGTATGTCATGTCCAAACCATAATTTAAACCCCTCCCTCCCCCATGTCATGTCTCATCAAGGTTTGTTTGATGTATTTCTATTATAGGGACCAGAGAAACACCGTTCACAGCTATTGATTCTGGATAGAGGCTTTGACCCTGTGTCACCATTACTACATGAACTGACATTCCAAGCTATGGCCTATGATCTACTTCCAATAGAAAATGATGTGTACAAGTAAGTATAAATGCTACCTTAGTATTAAACAAACTGTCTGCTGTGCAGTGATGGTACAGTGTACAGTGTGCTTGATAGATACTAGGTTGGTAGAACCATCCAAGTGACATGCTTAGAAGAATAGAACAACCTGTGATTACTCCATGACCAGCCTTTTCCCATAGCTAGCTTCTGACTAAATGTTAAACCCAAAGTTGTATTACAGCACTATAACACAGACTGCAGTGGTTATATAATGACACATATGAGCGTTTTCAGAATATCAAGGTTGCCAGATTTTTGGAGATGGATTTTTGATAACCATGGTGACATTTTCTTAATATGTTTGAATTACAATCTGTATGGTTTGTTCCAGGTATGAAACAACCAGTGGTAGAGAGATGGCAGAGAAAGAGATACTATTGGATGAATCTGATGACCTGTGGGTCAATCTCAGACATCAACATATTGCTGTAGTCTCTCAGTAAGTGTTTATCAAATCTCAAACTAACTAATGGGTTGACTGCCAAGGTGCTTGGTTGGAATGTACTGGAGGGTCTGTTAGTCATATAAACTCAAATATGTAAAATAGAGTGGCAGTGTTATTATTGGTTCATTGGAGCATCAGTATCATTGGCTGTATTTTCCAAGAAGTGGTTTCTGTTATTTTTATTTTACATTATTTATTTGCTTACATTATTTACAGACAAGTGACCAAAATGTTGAAAAGTTTTGCTGAAAACAAGAGAATGGTATCAACTGGAGATAAAACTACAGTACGTGATTTGTCACAAATGTTGAAGAAGATGCCACAGTATCAGAAAGAACTCAGCAAGGTATGTACTACATAGCTAGTGTTTTCATTAAATAGACAGACAAAGTGATAAGGCCAAATAAAAAAAGTTGTTTGGTTCTGGTTACCCAACCCCACCTCATTTTTCACACCGATCCTAAACTTTTTTTTACATATTCAAGAAAAATAATAATAAAATCGCGAAAATCGTGAAGTCTCGCTAGAAATAGTGGATGAGGAAACTGACATCAACTTAAGACAATATAAAACTATTCTTCCAATCTGTAATGGCTGTACATCTGATAGGAAGAAAAAAACAACAGCGAGACCATTTGGAAAACAATGGAAAACCTGAACTATACACTCACACATGGAAAAAACGCATGCACGCACACGCACACACACACACACACACACACTAACAGACAATGTCGAGCAACCATTTTGATAGCCAGATGTACAATCAGAGAAAGAAATTAAACTTTATGATTGATAAGAATTCCTTAGGTTAGTTTGATCACATGTTGTAAAACAAAACACGTTATTCAAGGAAATGCTAGATCATTCATTCAGACCCTACTGTGTGTAATATCGGTATTACCTTTTGTTGACAGTATGCAACTCACCTACACTTGGCAGAAGATTGTATGAAACACTACCAGGGATACATAGATAAGCTATGTAAAGTTGAACAGGTGAGAAAATATGTCAACTTGATAGACTGGGTATGAGTTGAATACATGTTTAGGACTTGAAATTAGCAGTAGTGTGGGGCACATACAATGTAGACTACTAAACATTGTATCTAGACTTGCAAATTAGCAGTAGTCCAGGGTACATGTCTATTTATTGGTATTTTGACAATTTTTAGTAAATATTGTTAGTTGTCTGATCAAAAAAATAATATCTCAGTTACGCACAGCTTGTGCAGGTTTCAGAGATAGCCAGAAATAAATTTGTGTCACCAATATTAATTACTATAATTTGTTAATGATTTTTGTCTGGCAGGACTTGGCAATGGGTACTGATGTGGATGGTGAAAAGATAAGAGATCAGATGAGAAATATTGTACCTATATTACTGGATTCTAATGTTACTGCCTATGACAAGATACGCATCATTTTACTTTACATTATTAGCAAGTCTGGTAAGTATAACAACCAGGGCTATTGTAGACCCTGTATTATTAATTCAGACCCTATATGATTAACACAGTTAACATTCACATGTGTTAATCTGTGCACATTTGTATATTTGTGTGTGTGTGTGTGTGTGTGTGTGTGTGTGTGCGTGTGTGTATGTGTGTTTGTCTGTGTCTGTGCATGTGGATGGATGGATATGCATGTGTGTGTGTATTTATGGGTGTATGTATACATAGGTTGTTTTTTTTTCATGTGTGTGATATGCAAGATGGAGTCATTACTATGAAATCTTTCTCAAAACAGTGGCTTAATTTGAACAGTGATAAGCACAAAGAAAGTTTCAGATTAATCTAAAGAAGTGACACTGATATATTATTTTTATTTTGATTGATTTAGGCATCAGTGAAGAGAACCTGGCCAAACTGATCCAACATGCACAGATTCCTGATCAAGAGAAATGCATTATTCCTAATATGTCTCAGCTTGGAGTACAGGTTATACAAGATGTAAGTTGTACAATGATGGTGACAGGTATACAAATTGAAGGAGGGGAGCAATCATTTTAAGGGGTGGAAAGATGTAGCCAGGGACATGAAGTCTTGGTTTACTGGTTGTTTGTTTGTTTGTTTGTTTGTTTGTAGCAAACTTTGTACATACCTCTGTACTGCTAGTAAATATTGAATATTTAAATAGAAAGTGATATTTCTATGTGGCAGTTTGATTTTATTGGATGTCATCAGAAGGAGCTAGTAACTCAATATTGTCTCTGTCTGTCTGTCTGTCTGTCTGTCTATTGTCTCTGTCTGTCTGTCTGTCTGTCTGTCTGTCTGTCTGTCTGTCTATCTCAGTATCTGTCTCTCTGATCTCAACCCATTTCATTCCATTAATAATATAATTATAAGTATTGCATATTGTCACATACCAGTAATAGAAATATGTTTTGTACAATATCACAGAGACTGTTTGGAAAACTCAACATCCATATATCTTGTACATATGTAAAGGGGTGATGGTAAAAAATTCTTGAATTCCTGTACTTTCAATGTTATTTTCAGACTGGAAGGGGCCGCAAATCCAAACACATGGAACGTAAGGAAAGAATCACTGAGCACACATACCAGATGTCTAGGTGGACACCAGTTGTCAAGGATATTATGGAGGTAAAAATGGTGTCAAGTCATGGTAATACTCAAATGTGCCATCACCAGTATCGATATCACCGATCCCAGAGATAGTGCTTACCTGAATACTTGTGAGATTTAAAGGACACCGCCAGTGTTACATCAGTGTGATGATAATCCTTGTTGGATGTTTACACAATATAGAAGTAGATGTAATGCAGATATATATATACATACATAATCAAAGAACTGAACCAATATTGTATACTTTGCACAGAATCTACAATTTGTACAACCAGTTCAACTTTCACAACTTGACATGCCATCATTGTGTCATTAAATACAGAGAGAGAAATCTGTTGTAAAAAAACAGTCCAAAAGTTTGATATTTGTGGGATTGCCAAGAACAAATAAACCTTATCATAATGACTAAATTTGTTTTTCTTTGTCTAACAGTATGCAATCACAGAGAAGCTGGATCCTAAATTGTTTCCCTACTTAGCTGGTAGAGCTGCTGGACCAACATACACTTCCTCTGCAGCAAGAAGGTACATATATTACTTTCCTCTGTAGTTTTGCTAAGATTATGGAATCCTAGTATCAGAGATAGGAAATCTGGTAAACCTTGCATAGTTTCCCTATTATAGTCCTATGTTTTTGGTTGGAGAACCCTTGTGTAATAAACAGAGAAGGAGAGAAATCGGTCAGAGCCGGGACTCAAATCTGGAACCCTCTGACCTCTAAACAGATGCACTACCAAAGCTGACATCCATTACCTGTACCACTCTATCCCCCTTTCTCCTCTTTGGGAAGCCAACCCAGACTACAAGCTACAACATGACAGATACTTTTAAATGTTTAGAGAAACTCTCTTTTGAACATATTTGTAATATGATTTAACATGATTGGAATGGTTGTAAATTAACCGTGGCAAGAAAGGGAAGAGAGCCTGAGAAGCTCATATAATCCCTTGTAGTGGAGCATATTGATCAGTATTTGCTTTGAGTCTTTTGTAACTATAATTTTCACATGTATTTTCACCTTGATTGTGTTGTAAACAGTGCTAGATATGGACAATGGCATAACCGTGGTCATCAAGAACACAAGAGTGGACCTAGGTTGATTGTATTCATCATAGGGGGTGTCAGCTTCTCTGAAATGAGGTGCGCTTATGAAACCACAAATGAACAGAAGGGAGGCAAGAAATGGGAAGTTGTTATTGGTAAGTTGGATTTCTGTTTGCAGTTTAGTTTATTATTAGGATTTTTGTGTTATTCATTTAGTAATTATGTATGATTTTATGCTGAATCTAATACATGTAATAGTTGCATAAACAGTTGACAGTGGTAAGGTTATGTCTAAAATGAACTGTCATACATCAAAGTTTTCATTCCTGTATAAATATCTTCAGGATTATTCTTCAGAGAATACCTAGAGAATATTTGGCAGTGAAGTTTGAATTTTATCTTGCAGGTTCCACCCATATAATGACTCCAGAAGGCTTTCTGAGTGATTTGAGAGATCTAAGTAACAGTTGAAGTTCTTCACAGGCATCAAATACGGTTCCTTTACCTCACAGCTCAATTTAGACCAACGGTAGTATGGGTTCTAGCTTTCTTTCCTCCAATGTCCTATTTCTTACTCTGAGACTACTAAGTTGTATGCACTACCAAGGAGCTGCTGATAAAATTTGTTGTATTCAAACAAGAGACAAAGAGTTGAGTTATGGCACTAAGTCTGTGAGAATCCTGCACAGGTTTGTGTCATACAGCTTGAATGACCAATGACAGGTCACAAGTTCATGGGACAATACCATTGTAATAAAGGGGTTGCCAGGGTGTATGTTCTGACAAGGTTATCTTATTTAAACCAATTTTTTTTTCAGATAGACTATACCATTGTAGCAAATGATCGGACTGATGTATGATCTGGTCACATAAGAATGTTTTTGAAACTTTGACAATGCCATGAGGTGATATGTGAAAAACAACAGGGTGTAGGATTTGAAGGAAATGCAAATCACCAATTTCGTTTTTTTTGGGTGATTTGTGAATTTGTGCAAAAATACCAGTACATCATACATGTACATCAAATTGTTACAACACTTACCACATGTATTCCTGTCACTCCATATTACTTGGTTCAGTAATAAAAATGTAAATTTTTTCCTGCCAGTTTGTTCCAGTTCTGACTTGTTCAGACTGGATCTAACTAGTTCAAACCAAATTCTACAGAAAAATATGCAGTTTGTGTGTTCTGGTAAAAAGATGTAAATTCTGTGGTTTCATGTAAATTATATGACTTATATGTCCCAAAGTATATACCATCTACACATTTCTAGTATACAAGGCCATTGAGAGTTATGTCATGTTGTACATAGCAGTATGTTGTGCATGTACATGAAGTGTTATTTCATGTCGTACATAGTGTTATGTTGTGCATGCAAATGAAGAATTATATTACATCGTACATAGCATTATGTTGTATATGGATATGAAAATAGCACTTGTGTGGATGGATGTGGTGACCCTGAAATAAGCCACAGCAGTCTGAAGATTGTGGTTACTATAGTTTCAGCAATTTTCTAGTATGGTATTTGGTAGTCTGTAAGGTACGTCATGACAGGGCGCCCTCACACATCGGTCAACAACTCTCATAGGAGGCCAGTGAGGGCAGAGTGACATGATGTATCTTAGAGTCTAGATATTTGGTGGTCTGATGTGTTTTTCATCGATGGATGAATGCCATTTTCTACACATACTAAACTTAAATCAGAATATTATCAATTTCAAATCACAAGCAATGTTTAAAACAGGACTCCCCAAAATAATATAAAGAGTGAAAATCATCCACTATCAGGTTGATATCTATGGTGTATATACATCTGTAAGAGTCTGGCTTGTGTGGTAGTTAGGTTTATGTGTTTCATAGTCATAGTTTTGTGTGTGAGAAGAGGTGTACGGTGAAACAAACTGATTATTTGTGAAAACTACAGAGAGATTTCTTCTTAGCTTTAATCATGGTGGGAGCAATAAAAATCATAACACTTACCATTTTGTCTTGTGAAAATATAACAATTTGTTTGTTGTAGGTGTGGATAAAATGATAGATAACAGTAGGGTTCTTTTATCACCTCATTTCGGTTGTAAAGCGTAATTACTACTTTTTCTCTCTACATCATGCAATTTGAAAATATAGTTGATTTCAATAGATTTTACTAACGGCTTTGGCTTGATCTTATATTGATATATGTAAATGTAAAAAGATAATTCTGAATTTGTACATACGCTTGTAATTGTGTAGATTAGTTTACTAGTTTATGAAGAAGAACTCACGGCGCAAAATTGTGGACTCTATCTCGGATGCGTCCGCATGATAAAGATGATGTTTACTATACGTCTCCTGCAAGAAAAAAGCAACATTTTCACATCTCAGTGTTTGTCTGAATAACTGCCAGTACATGTACATCAAGTTGAAGTGAATAAACATAGATGAGTCTTTATTTATATCCAAAATCCAGGTTCTGTGCAATATTCAATACAAGGTTACCATGTTATAAAGAAGTGATGTTTTTGAAATAGATCGACTTGCAGTTACCTCTAGAGTAAGGTACCCTTTTTTTTTTTTTTGAAGATCAAAATTTTAACATGTTTACAAAAAGTATGAGAATTTGAAAATTTAATATTTCTGTTATTTAAGATTTGTCTTTCAGTAGATGAGTGGATGACAGGTTTAGTAGATTGCTACACTAGTATGTTATACATGGGAGTAGAGATGGCATCCTTTTTCTTGCACAAGTAGAAAGACACGTTAAGAGGATAGCCTTCTCAACTTATTGTAATATTTCAGGAATTATCTCAATGATTTGTAATATTTGCATAGTAATGTAAAGCTGATTGTGGTTCTTACAGTTTGTGTGTCAGAATATATTAAAGAGAAACTGATGTTTCCAAAATAATAACATGTCTTGGAACACAAAATGGCCCCCAGGCAGGGATGGATCCAACTTTAAATGTCGTCGTTAAACTGTGGAAAGTTGGCTGTAATATTTAGGAATGAGACCTATGACTCTGACCAATGGAAATATATTGGTTGAAACAAAGAATTTTAAAACAAATTCCTAAAAAAAGTAGCCGGCAAAACATCGCAGAGTAGGCGGTTAATGTTGCCGGCTACCTGCCCTTATCTACATCCCTGCCAGGTTAAATGATACAGTTTCCAATCCCAGTTTATTTTGTATTTTATCCAGATTATGATAATTCAGGTGTCAAATCTTAGACATTGGAGAAACTTCTCTAATATCTATAATCAATGACACAAAAAATGAGGCTAGAATATTAATTGTGTAAATTAAAGCATCTAAATTTTCCCCAACAAAGATACAAAAAGTTGACAATAGTATCCCTTTAATGTTGATATTTTAAAACCGTTTTCTGAAAAATGTACTTGAATATGCTGTTATAGATTTCAAACGTATGCTTATTAATAGTCAGATGGGAAATCAAACTCATACTCTGCAGACAAGATAGTACTAAGAACTACACTTATGTATAACTGTTCCACCTCGTTATCAAATTTTCATCTCAAAATTATTCGTTAGTTGAACTTTGACCAACATATTCAAATCATATACTCATAGTTAGCCAATCGGTGTGCTCTGAAATCATTTGTAACACCTAGTCAATCTCATCCAATCCAATGTAATTTAGAAGTAGCAATTCTAAAGTGAGAATGTGTAGATACGTTGGTTGTACTTATCAGTGATTGGAGCTTACAAATAAGGTGATCCATGTATTATTTGTGTATATTGTGCTTATGTATCTTATAAAGACAAGTAATATTGAATTAAGATAAATAAAATTTAGTATGATAGTCAATTCTGTGAGGTTTGTACTTTCTTTGTCTTTAGACATATGACATATCCTAAAACCTGGGCTGAGCTGTTAAGAATGAGCTGTTGGGCAGAGTGGTAGCCATTGTGCTAGGCTGTTGGGTTGGGCCACGGATGCTCGTCAAGTTGCTATAGCATCGAGAACTATGACAGTGAGGCCATTAGGCCAAAGAGTGAGCAACAGAATTTATTGTTGTTTTACGTTTATGTTCTCCAAATCGTAGTTGGCCAAGCATGTCATACCTTTGAGCTACTATACATAGCTTGCTGTTCAGCCTAATGGCCTCACTGGTGTAGTTCTCTGTGATACAGCAACTTCATGAGCACCTGTGGGGTGGGCCATTGGGATGGACCGTCGGGCTGGATCATTTGGCTGGGCTCTTGAAAATGAATACGGTCAATGAAATGGACCTTGCACTACTGAAGGGTTGTTTTCTTTCTATCCAATATTCCTCAAAGAATTGACACAGACATTTACATCATATATTAGGGAATGTCCATTATCGGGGAGGGGCACATTTTTCAAAGTGCTAATTTTCATACTCAAGTGCTATATGTTATACATATTATACTGGGACATTTTAGCGCCCTCAGTCATCACTCGTGACCGGTCCGATACCACTAGTTGAAGTGGCACTGACCCATTGGAAAAATATACGTGTCCACTTTTCCCCATGTTTTTGTTCCTAAAGCTATTTTGCTCATGCTGACAGTATAGTGTACCATCTTATTTCAGTATTCTGGCCAGTTTCACAATAATGAATGTTATTGATGCATCAAACTTTAGTGTGTTTTTTTAGATTAATTACCTTTACCCGTTGGATCGTGTTCTACGTACTACATAATACATCATACATGCGGCCATAACTTTAATGTGACGGTGTACATGTGTGTACGCCCGGTTGTTGGGAAAAAAACGCGAGCTATCACACGTAAGTTAACAGTTTTGAGAACTGATATAATGTTTGAGCAATCAATTTCAAAGGTAATAAGAACGTGTATTTGACGCCAAAACACGTCATGCACACACACACACACACACACACACATACACACTGGTATACCAACTTTAACTTCGTGTAGCAACAAAACCATTCTCAAGACATTCATATGTCCACACATCCCAAATTTAATTTATTAAAAAAAAATGGGAGACAAGGGCAATAGTGTAGATATTGCACCACGAGTCCGACTTCAGTTCATTTAGAAGCTCACACTACGTTCACACCACTCACATTTTTACAAACTTATATAAAAGTTTCTATGCCCAATATCGTTAAATGCAGCTGAATAAAAGTGTTGGGAAGATTAGGTGATTTAGGAATGGACAGCAAACACACCTGTGTGTGGTCACAAATTGGCCAATCAATGAGGATGTGTAGACAAATTAGCAAGTAATTGTGAGCAACAGGCCAGTGATTGGCCAATTTATTTCAACCACCTGGCACTTGTGGAAGACGTGCTTCTATCACTTTTGCCATTCCGGGGGAAATTGATGTGAGAGGACAGTCATACCGTGGGCACTCTACGTTGTGGGACGTTTGTAGATAGTAATCTAGTGGCTAGTTTGGGCGGCTTCTCCATGATTTCGGGAACAGACTGGTGAGTAAAATTTAATCCTCGTGTCCTCGAAATGTTTACGTCACCATCTGAATTTGTTGTTTTTGTCCACAATACTTGAAACTGCCGGCTCTGTGTACGCGCGTGCCTTTGATGCGTTTTGAGTCCGCACAATTCCGAAATTTGACTACTCGTTTGACTATATAGTCCATGAAATTCGTATATTTAGTATATTTAGGTATATTAGGGGGCTTTGTACCTCCACGGACGAGTCAACACAAAATACATAGATCTTGATACGACAAGTACGTACAGCGGCACCTAGCAAGGCTCGCGTAAAAAAAAGACGAAGTGCTAGATCTAGTACTTTGCTCCGTAACTGTTCGTTTTTTTACACCTGGTGATTTCACTGACCATTGATCTGGCGAAGGTATGATACGACAGATTGCAGTATGTACTTCCACGGGTCACATTTTAATTACCTCGTTGTCCAAGAAAATAGTACTATAATACAACCTGAAGGTAGGTAGGTAGGTAGGTAGGTAGATAGGTAGGAATATTGAAAAAAAATCATACATACATATAAATAGCAAGATAAATAGTTAGAGAGATGGACACACCCACCCCTTGGGGTTCCCCACCAAAATTATGATAGCTTCTATGGGAAACATAGTCAGTTTACCTCTTTCCCCTTTCTGATACCGGGGTTCCCCAACCTTAGAAAAGACATTAGATGGATGGATGGATGGATGGATGGATGGATGGATGGATAGATAGATAGATAGATAGATAGATAGATAGATAGATAGATAAGCACGTAAGTATGAAGGTAGGTAGGTGAAAGGTCAAGGTCTCAAAAGAACGCTTGTACCTGATAATATTGGGTAGACATTTGAATGGAGTCTCCATGTATTACAGTTTTTCAGTTATGCAGTAAATATTGAAATTACTACAAATGTGGCCACCGTTCGGTCAAATTTGAATATGTTGTAAAACAGTGACCCTAATTTTTTTCTGTTTGTCATTCCTTTTTCTTAGCAACTATAGGTCAGTCGGTCGATTAAAAAAAAGTTTGAAAAAAAATCATCTTTATGTTTCTCTGCCTCTCCTTTTCCTCCTCTCTGTCTTCATTTGATTAGATTCCTGGTAATAAGCTTTTTCCCAGCTTCTCTACAAAATAGTTATTCCTTCACATGTAAAATCCTTCCCTCTACTTGAATATGTCTGGCATGAAAAACATGTTCCGTTCGTGAACCGCCACAACTGTAGATGATGTCGTCGGTCCATACTTGTTTATTCTTACCAGAGAGGGCGCTGTTCGCAAAATACTAGTATCTGGGGAGCCGAAGAGCGAACATTTTTTTCGACTGAAATTTTGGTTGGTCGAGTAATGAGAAACAGAAAAAAAAGATAGGGTCATTCTTACCTTTGTGCCAGGTTTGAAAGACTCGGATATATATCTGAGAAATGACATATGGAGCCCATTGTAATAAACACTATTATAAGTGAATTTCATCTACTTCTAGGTAGGCCAAGGAATACAAAACCACTGTTGGATCATATGTTCCAATTAGTGGTGGGTTGAGGTATATAATATTACTCCATACATTTACTAGACTAAAACTCAAGACATCCACCACAACAATTGAGATCATAAAAGTGAAATGTTTATTGTTTACATTTAAATGAACCAAAAAAATAACAAGTTTGACTTAAATTGACTACTAGTAAATGACATCTACATCATTGCAGTTGTGAAATCACATTGTATGTACAGTACAAAAATACACCACAGATATTACCAATAAGCTTATCCATCAATTACAACATCCATAAAGTTTGTGAAAATCTAGGGATGTTTTTGTAAACAGTTGTCATAGATACCAGGTAGTAGTTATGGTGACTCTCCTTAATATATGTGTTTTGTGACAGCTTAAATATTTCATTCCGTTTCTTTAAAAAAAAAATTGTTACAAATACTATTACTATGAGTTGCTTGGTATATGTGTTAAACAAGAAAATGTGAACTCATATTTTGTGGTGTCTTGCCAATGGCACTGCAAATTATAGGTAAACTATGCACTCTGGATAAATATGAATACACAATGTAATATCAACAAAGCGTAAAACTGTATATATTTGTATATGTGTGAGATTGGAAACAAATTCCATGGCAAATTAATACACAAATGTGAAGTGTGCTAAAATATGTCATCTTTGCTTCTAGAAACATTACCTAGAGCAAAAATCAAAAGGTGAAACATATGTAGCACTTGAATTCCCTAGGGTACCCAAATATGTTTTATTTTTACATGACCCGAGGCTCCCTAGGTGACATTATTTGCCCCAACCTGAGGCTCCATGGGCATGCATAATCAAATGCACTCCTGAAGTAGCTTATGAAGTACCAATTATGGTCACAAAGGCCTAACTCATTTAAATAATGTCCTTATTTGGAAACATGTCATCAACCTACATTACCGATTATGGTCATGAAGGCATCACAAGGCTATATAATTTACATGACCAATTTTACCTTATATGGTCGATAATAATTTCTTAAAACCTGTATACTAAGAAATTTCATTATCAAGTTTCTACAGCATTACTTTTTGTCATGTTTTTACTCAAGTCTCATAAAAGATTGGTCATGCTTTCTATTCTTTTTTTTAAAAAGGAAAATATATCTAATGCACATTATCAGCTTTTTTAGACAGAAACACAGTAAAACATTGGCACAAATTTGGTTGAAAGTTTAAAACAAGAATTATAAACCACATACATCTGTGAGGGCAGTGCTAGACTTTTCACTAAAATCACACTCCTAGATCCTAAGGATCAATAATTTCTTCTTTGTCAATTTCTGTTTTCAATTATTCTTTGCAATGACTTAAAAAACTAAAATAAGAAGTAAAATAAAATAAAATAAGGAAAGCCAACTTGGTTTATGATAAACTTTGAAATGTCAGAAAGGAAGCACATCAGTAACTCGTTAACAACAATCTTTGATCATCATTGTTCATGGCTGTCTAAATTTCGAGCACAAAAGTCTAGCTGGCTTACGCACCAGAATTTAGCTTTAAAATCTATGACTACTGAAATCTCATAAAGAACACTGTGATACAAATAAAATTATTTTTCTGTGTACATTCCCTTTACAACATTTTCAAAGTCTATGGTTAACAAGTGAAAGTGCGCCCTCTATGATAAATTTATATTATTCTTCTGTTTTCACTACTTTCCATTTATCAAACAATAAGGGAACTAGTTTTGGCAAGAATGAAGCTTCAAAAATTAAGTAGGCAAAATATCAGATGATCATTTTAATTGGCTGATAACATCTGGTGTCAAATCAGGAGCCAATCTATTCCAGGGTTTAGTGCAGTCAGACCTTAGTTGGTGACACTTCTACAGTCTTTCTATTGACTTTCACATGTATTGAAAGACAAGATCACACATGAAAATCTACTGGAACATGTAAGAGCTACAACACATATAAATATTTCAAAGAATGAATAATACACATTCAAATCTGAATCTCAACCTGTCTTTGATACAGTATTCTGTGATAACTGAAATACGAATCACATTCTGAATCTGTCTCTAATGTTGTGAACATAAAATAGAAATGAAATTCAAAATTCATATCTTTTTACTGACAGTTATAATGTTTGGTTTTGAGATAGAGGAAAGACACATTTTCAAAAATCTTGTCACAATATGAGCACCGGTGAGTAAATGCAATTCAAATACAAAACACCAATGAATCTACCAAACTGTCATTTGTTTGTCTCTGCATTGTTATGACCCCCTCCCCCCATTACATATCATACTTTTCATAGTGTTCACCCCCCCCCCCCCACCCACCATGGACTGGAAGAATTGTAGACACTCCACATTGTTGTAACCAACTATGACTAACAACTGCAGCCTTTCCATTCTGCAACAAATTCTTGTTGCAACCAATCAAATCGTTGCAAATTCTTGTTGCATCCAATCAAATCGTTGCAAATTCTTGTTGCATCCAATCAAATCGTTGCATCCAGTTTATTGACAGATGTAGGCCATAAGCACAGTGGAGTATCCACAGCAAACAAATCTTTTAGTCTACTTCCCCTCTCCACATTACATCCCACACTTTCTACACAGTGCTAACCTCCCTCCACTTTCTATCACACATTTACCTCGTTAAATCTCACACTTTCAATAAGGTTGAAAATAGATTTCAAATGCAAGCAGCAGATATTAAAATATCTTTGATAAATAGTAAGTAGTAATCGGTCAGATAAAAACCAAAACTTTTAAATTATGACTAATTTCTTTATTAAAATGCTATATTTCTTACACTTTGAATGAAAATCACTCTTCTAAAACTGTGATACACTCTGAAGCATATGTACAGCATCAATAACACATCAAATACATGTTTCACATGCAATATATTTTCAAGTTCATTGACGTGGTACATTTTTTGTTGTATAGGTTTTTGAGGCAGGTTAAATAGAGATAAAATAATCAATCAAATAAACACAACATTTGTAAAGTGCTATAAATCTATGCTGGGAAAGAAGGCAGCCCATGATGGGATCAGGTACTTTCATTTTTTTTTCATATGTAGCGCCCTCTTGTGGCATAATCTAGAAATACAAATGAAATTCAAATCATTGAGGATGCATAGCATAGTAATCTTCTGTGGGACTGTGATCAATTTGTCATGTTATATAACATCTGTATATGATTTATAAGTCTGTTTTGAACAGTTACAAAGAACGTTTTGATAAAATACTAATGGATGACCATGTTCATGTCACATACATGTATCCTGGCATACTTTGTGTCAATAAAGTGGAAAGTGTTGCATTGATCATAACATAGGACTGTGGACAGTCAGCTTTCAGGCAGCTTAAACTATTACTATTCAATGTGGTAGATTACATAAGTTGATGATAGTAGTGCCTTGTTTCCATGGATATAATAACCCTGTAATCAAGACTGCAAAAAACTGGAAGTCCCCAAAATGTACACTGCAAAATCATGGAAGTCTATGAAATAAACACTGAAGAAAAACTGATAGCTGGCTTTCCACAGTGACAAAACAATGGATCATTGTGTGTATCTTAGCTGATAGCTGGTTTTCCACAGTAATAATTATGTGGAACACTGTGAACTGTGATTAATAGGTAGACAGAACATAGCAATACACAATTTTTTTTCTTCTCAAAACAGGACAAATCTTTAGCCTTGTTATTCTGGTGAAATGTTTATGATGTTAACATTTTGGGTTTTGTTGACCATGGTATTAAACTTAACACAGCAATCTAGGTCAGAGTTGTCAAAATAATGAAATGGCACATTACTAAAATGAGCCATAAATAAGTGCTCTTGATCAAACTACTGGCACACCATACTTGCATTCCTTGCTGACAATTTCACCTTACATATGCTAAAAGGGTGTCGTCAGGACAACAGTGTGAAACCATGGCAACAATCCTAGTAGTGACGGACAAATAAATAGAGACAACACAAAAGAAAGCACTAGAAATCTTTTGCATATTGATGTAAACTCACCACTGATTGGTCTACATTTTAATAAAACACACCATACTTGAACTGCTTGCCCAATCAGCTTAGGTCTTCTATGCATGTTTAAATCCTTTCGCTAAGACACAATTTGCATGTAAATGACTAGTCGTAATGCCAGGAGTTTTTAAAAAAGGAAGCTTTAGAAAGAAATTTAGTGAATTTTTTGTCTTTAGATTGCAAGTCCGTGCAAGACAAAGAAGTGCAATTTTGCTGGCAGCTACACCAAATAACTTGCAATGAATGTACAAATAGCGTGATACAGTACAACAATGAAAACATTCTACTACAAAAATGATTTGTCAATGCACAAAAACAAACTCTTCTTCAGATTTCTGAGTAGGTAGGAAATAATGATGACATTTTCTTGTAGTCTGAATGGTGTACATGGAGAATAAATACCCAAATGTAGGAAAGAGTTTATTTTCAAAATTCTCAACTCAAATATCAACTGTTTAACAAAACTGTTTTTGTGGTATAAAATAAACTTCTAGTTATATTTTGTCTTGGACTATATCTTATGACCAAAGTTTAACTGGCATATTTTTTTTTTGTCATTGAACATCAGTGAAAAATCTGACTTAACATTCTCTATATAACTGTTATGCTGAGGTTGTCTTAGAGGTTGTCATGTAACTAAGTTTTGGGTAAAACTTTTGAAGTTTCCAAAACATTTCAGCATAATATATGCAAGGAATCTTCGTAGAATGTTCAGTAAACCCACGTAGGAGTTACTAGTAGTACATATCTCATTATTAACATTGGAAATGCTGAATCAAAAATGTCTTGGTTTTACAATATCATGTGCAACATAATTATCACAAAAAAATCATGTTCGACATTCTGTTGAATTTCCTGAGGAGCATACATATCCTCACCAACTCAGTACAAGATTATTTTGTGCATATATTTGATAGAATTTGCATGGTAACTTTCTCTTCATGGACTATTTTGTTGTTGTTGTTCATAACATTTTTACATCAGTTAGTTAGATGTAGTCTACTTACACTCTTTCAAATGTGTCAGATGAACTCTTGTTATGGTTAAAAAAAATAGGCTTTATAGTGGAAATTCTGGAATAATGAATTCCCATATTGTCTATGATAATACGGTGTGGGAAGAATCAGTTTCCCTGCCAGAAAAGACATGTTGTGTACCAGATTCAAAATGTACACACACTACGAGATCTGTATGTCAAACTTGCATATTAAAACTGCAACATTTGCAAAATATTGGGTAACACACAGGTCAATGACCTCTGACACAAACACTCGCTGACCTTTGAACCCAATATGGTTGACTATCAAATATGTACATCACTTTATAAAAAACATTGTAATGTTAGTGCATATCATTTTCAACAGTGTCACACGAAAGACACAACGATGACTTTTCTACAAAATTCTTCCGAAAATGAAGACATCTAGTGTTTACTCAGAGATCTCTAGTCTGTAGGATCTTTCTGTTTTCCACCTCTTGGCTTGATTTTTTCCGATAGCTGCCACATGGCTTCTTCATGTAGGAAATCGTTGAAATCATTAAAGAACGCAATAACACGTTCATTTGGTGACAGATCATATTTACTGAAAAAAAAATAAAGGAGAACTCTTGAAAACTACATTTTAAAGCATAGTAGTTGTATAGATGTTTATATTCCCCAATATTTGTCTTCATTCAGCCAAGGAAAATATGAGTGATCTAAGGGACCTTTGTCACTATGAGTCGCTAGATGAGTAGTGACAACCCCTTAGGTCAGGAGTATTTCCGGTTTGAATGAAGAAAAATATTGGAGAATAACATAATTATACCAGTGCCAGTAATATCAAAGAAAAATTGGGGAAAGTGATAGCAATTTTGAATGTTTTGACTCTTATTTCGAAAACAGCAGAACCAGTAATGTAGATGTGCGTCGTCGTAACATAGTAATATGTAAAATTTTTGTTATTGTAAATACAATAACAAACTTTTTTTTGTTACACATTTGTTAGTTTTTTGCACTTTACTGAGTTACAAACACAGACTTAGTTGATGTTGTTTCACATTGATTTTTCAAGTAGGAAGCCATGATAAAATTGTTTTATAAATTAAAAATCCAGAATAACTATCTCATCCTCATCCACATGGCGCATTGGGAGTCACAAAAAATATACAAATAAATAAAAAAATTTCTCTCCTTTCATAATATGGCAAACTATCTCAAGATAATACTTACATTTTCTTAAACATTCTCATAGTATCTAGGATAGTGAACTGTTGCCAACATTTGGAGAAATTAACACATTCTTTGTGACCTTCTGATTCCAGTGTGTTTGGATTACCAAGATTAATAAATGTAATATCCTGTAAAATCAGACCCCTGATAATACAAACAGAAATACATCAGTTACAATCATCATATTTGTACCCTGCAACCAAACATATTGTCTCCTTGTTCTGGAATCATATTTTGTAGTATTTCCAAACTCGTAGTGTAAATAATTTACCTAGTAGTATATTTTGGCTAAATCAGTCAGCTTTCTTCAGTTGGCACAGTGCAGCTGGAAGTATTTATTCTTTCTACACATTAGGTTTCAAGAAGTAAGTTCAATTTTTTCAAGAAATTTTGTGAAAGGTGTAAAATTCCTTGATTATCAAAACGATTGAACAATTCAGTCGTACGACATTCTTGCAAGTCAGAGCACCTATTTCTGCTGAAGCAACGAAATATGGAGTCCAGCATCTTTCATTGTACTATTCTATATTTTGTACGTTTCGGACAGGGTCGTAAAAAGGTCTGTGGTTTACAATATTGTCATACGACTGCCATATTATTTTCTATATCGTCACATATACACCATTCAGTTGACGTTTTTTAACTTTTCTGTAGATGTACTCACAGATAGGGTATACATGGTGGTTTAGCTTCAGCCAGGGCTGCCCTGTATGCTTTGAAGGAGGATGAACTGTCTATCAATATACAATACTCTTGTAAATCCTGCAGATAAAATAAAAAGGAGAAAACAAAAATGTATAAAATTTCATTCAACTTAGTGTAGAATCAATCTGTTCCGTGTTTGGCAATATGTCTAAAATATTATCTTGATGTTATTTTGTATTTTCCCTTTTTAAAACCGCCATCACATCACAGTCAGTAGTTGGCACTGTAAGTCTTCCAGATATGGCCTGTAGATGGTGCTGTAACCCTATCCTATCAGGGCCTGAAAATGACCCATACAGCCACAGTCTAAATACAGAAATAATCCAAATTGATAGGATCTAAGCTACAGAATCTTTAAATGCTTGATCTATATTTGCTATAAGTAATGGGATAACCCTGATACACACAGAGCCATGATTTGTAGGAACCAACAGCCATCAACAATTTTTCGAAAAGTATAAGAAGCTTAGCAGGTATATCTCTTATACAATCACAATCACTTATACAGTAACAGTTGGACTTGATTGTTCTACCATGTAGCATTCTATCAGTAAACAGAGTTATGGGATCCTGGTTCCTGTGGTGTTTATACTTTGATAAGTTACTGACACTAACTACAGTGTATGTCTTTGTATGAAACTTGTCTCATTCCTGCTTACCACAAGCAAGCAAATACACCAGTGTATTTTCACAGGTTGTACCTATATACAAATTAACACATCTATACACCCAATAATCAAGACCATATACGATGTATTATTTACATTCTAATATATCTGTTATAGAAATCCTACTTACAGCAGCTGTCTGTTTCTGCCATTCCAGTCTCCTTATCGGTGCAGAGTCTAAAGCTGACAGTAGTGCCAAGTACGAATTGAAGTTATTCATTCTCCTCAAGTGCTGAAATATACAATAATACCAATGGTCAATATATATCTATGTATAGGCTTTGAGAGAATTTGGGAGAATTTAGATTTTTATGTCTTGGAAAACTGTACAAGATGTATACATCAACATGTATGGAGAGTGACTATGGAAAATATGTTTCACAATCGTAAAGAGTTGTATGAAGCCCATATAGGGTATTATTGTGTAACCTAACCAGGATGATCTTTGTAAATATATAACAAACTAATTCCATGGAGAGTTTCATCATTGTGGGTGCTTCATACTGCTGTTGCTTACTAGACAGCAATGTGTTGAGAGCAAACAATGACAAACCCTTCAGTCAGTCTACAAGCCAATGAGATAAGCTTTTATAGACATTAAAGACTACAACTGAATAACCAATCAGGATGATCCTTATAAGTGTTCAAATGTTAGACTATTCACCTGGGGAAACACTGGGAGCCATCTTGGATTTTGATTTACAAGGAGGGTTTTACATGTAGAATAATTTCATTTCTCTAACTAAGCTAAGAGGACATGTGCATCAAATCTATATATATTACATAACTAAAAGAGTTTCTTACCTTCATTATCTTGATAAATTTGGCAAGTAATTTTTCTCTCTCTTGAGCTTTGTCTTGAAGAAGAATAAGTGACCGACACCTATTTGAAAAAAAATTATATAACTCAATAACTGACAACAAATATACACAATATACTTTTCAATGATTTCACCAAATTCCCTCATAAGATATCTATTCCATAGACATCAATATTTATGACCAAAAATTTACTGACAGAATCAAGTATTTTCTAATATGTCATGTCAAAACTATGACAGAACCCCATGGCATGTGAGTGCATGTGTGGTTTTAACTGGTTTTAACTAGTTTAACCAGATTTAACCAGTTTTAACTGGTTTTAAACTAGTTTTATCCAGTTTTAACCAGATGTAATAAATGGGAAGTATATTTCCTTACCAGTAGGACATTTTGTTAAAATGGTCTGTAAATATAGTCAAATTAGGGCTCAGTTCGTCAGACTGTTCTTTTGCCCACAGCAACACTTCTGGTATCTACATGATAGTAAAATAACCAAAATGAACCTGTTTACATATACTTTCTATTTTAGGTCATAGCAGCAGGTTATTAGTACATGGATGAAAACTGTCTATGAAAGACACTATTTACATTCAATGTTTACAATCAATTTCTTACATCTGTGTTATAAAGTATGAGGGCGCCCTTCAATATCAATTCACATTTGATATCTATCATAACTTCATTCTGTACAACTTCATTCATGTACAAGAAATCATGACCAAATCAAAAATTAATGGCCATGGCTGAAGAATATTGCATTCTTTACTATCTATATATGTGATAGAGTAAAAGACATGAAATCCATTTCTAAAATGTCATCTTCAGAGTTTGGTATTAAAACCTCACCTCTATTTTCTGGAAGAGTTCTGAGTCCAGGAAGGTCATTTGTTCAGCAAGTTCTGATGCATGGAAATCAAATAGCGTCTCCCTCCTAAAAAGACAAACGATTTCATGGTGTTAAATAACAATAACATGTTTAGTAAATGAGAAATTGTTTTGTACGTGATTGGGATAAAACAAAAAAATAATGATTAATATGAACAACTTGGTCATAAAATATAAAAGATTATTGGAACATTTTTAGAGATTTATTAAGTATTTATATAATAGGTGCTGGAAATCATAAATTCCATTCATTGCTAAAAATACAAATTTGTTAACAGATACAAAAAATTCTACTCAGAGTCAATCAAACAAATAAATCTCAAATTGTTGCTGCTGTCTCTAGTCAGACTCATTGTGGATGTTGGGACAAGATGTGAGAACAAATTTGGGATTCATTTTTTAACAAATATTTCTGAGTCTGAGAAGAAATTTTTGTTTGAGTCTATGGACACTCGTTTATATGCATATTTATTTTGACTCACCCTAAATGTACGGCCAAACTGGCTAAAGGCTTGATGGTCTTTGCACATTTCTTGTTACTTTCTACTTTGGCTAATAGTTTATCTCTAAGGACGATAGCCAATCGCAGGTTACCATCACATAACAGCTGGAATACCAACTCCATTAGGATGTCTATGATATGGTCTTCAATTTGACCTCTGTAATGATAGAAAGAGTGGAATACATAAAACCATTACACTGGAATATAAACTTAGAACATAAGTACCACATCATTTCAAAGTTGATTTGTTCTCTTTGAGTTTCATTTATCATAGTCAACACACTACACACCTCTAAGCTTTCCTAATGACACAGCACATTCAACCAATCAGGATCAACCTTGTAAGTGCTTCACACTAAGCAACCAATCAGGATCAACCTTGTAAATACTGTGTATTTAACAACCAATCAGAATGAACATCATTAAGTACATCTTACTGTAATGTTATTTCAATTTTCCACACAAACTTCATCTTAAGAAGTCGATAGAGACTTATACACACCATGGTCCTCACAATGACCATTGCCTAAAAGTACGTAGAAGTTACTTACATCAATTCATCAGCAACCCTGAGTAAGAGAAAGAAGGCATTTTTGCTGGCTCTCTGACAGTCTCTGTCACTCATTGGACGGAATTTATTATACGTAACAACAGGTCAAGGACAATAAATACATGCTTGCACTCCAATCCTAACATTTACTGTCAGTTTGCCCTCAAATAAAAGACAACACATTTTGTTGTGGGTTCAAAGGATAAACACTGAGTGAATCACCATATAGTATTAGATAGGGGCATACCAAATTGTGTGTCAGAGGTCAAATTGGTATTAAAAACACACTACTTGCAGTACAATTGACAAACATACTTGTGTTCAGTACAGGTGAGAAAATATCAAAATTAGGATCATACATCAAACTTATCCGAAACCCTGGAATTAAAGGAACTTGGGCCAAGTCTATACTCAGAGATATGAAATTTGATCTTGGTCTCTTAGCTGGTTTAGAATCCAAGATCGTGATAATTCCATCGTAGTTAGCAATTTCTGAAAAGTAACTGTACTTTCTGGCCGTGAGTACTACACATTATCTCAATTTTGAATGACAGCAACTTGGGGGTGCTTTGAGGCTCCCTAGGGAGGTTCATTAAACACAATCATGGTGGCATAATGAGAGTAGCTATATAAAGGATATCTGTAGAGTAACTTGTTGATTAATTCACCAGGCTGTATGAAGGTTCTGTAAGTTGTCAGGAACGCTTCTTGAAGCATGAAATCTACAACAGAAAGAAAGCCAATTGTAACGTTTTTATTAAATTTATCAGGAAGATTTCTTAAAGCAAGGGTTTAACTTAGTTAGTCCAATAGGAAGGTGTATTGGGATGTGTGCCACCCAAATGAGGAAGTTTTTCACAAAATATCCGGAAATATTAGACCACTTTTCCCATCTATAAAATATCCCTAAACACGGGGTTGATAATTACATGTACCTATGCTATGCTTAAGAATTTTCTCAAAGTATATAAGGTGAAATAGACTTCAAGTGAAATGTAATCACGCACTGCCTGTTGGAGAGCTATTATACAAGTGGAAACCACGACTGGATCTCTCAGGCTATTTGTGATGATATTAACATAAGAAACAAAATCAACCTTTCAATAAACATACACGACTATTATGAATGAAGTACACAGACAATTCAATACAATTGGTAGCGCATATACATTCCTATGGGTATACCCCTACATGGCTTATTTGTATAAAAAAATCTATATTCTATTTTTCAAAACATGTTGATATATTTGAAGTCCCATATACAGAGAGTGCGGTGTAGGTATGCCCACTATAGACTCATCATAGAAACCAAATTAATCATCTTTCTACCAGGGGGGAATCTGTTTATACCCAAAAAACTATAAAATATGAAAAACAGGATTATTAACCAAGCAGAAATAGCCATTGTAATTATTGCTTGTAATAAAATACTAATTATATCTCAATATCACACCAAGTATTACGTCTTAAGGGATTGGTGATGGAGAGCTATTTTACCCACAGCAAAGTATATATAATTATAATAACAACAACAATAAATTATGGATCAATGTCACTTATAGATCCCCTGGAAACGACTCAAGAGATTTTCACTGTCATATTAAAGTGTCCTTTCTCAATATAATACAAATATACTAAGAGAATAGTTATGTAGTATGAGTCATGGCAGCAAAATGTTTCCATCATTGTCCGTGGCTATTAAATTGAAATTGAAGGGGAACACCACTGCAGGATATAGAGAAATTTCATGATTTTACATCACCGACAACTACTTGCAATTTCACAGAAACTGATCTTGTGCCTTTATAGGGTATCTTTGCTGTGACCATCCCTTGAACATCTTCCCACTGAATGCCCCCCCCCCCCCCAAAACCTCTACCCCACCTCTAAATAATTATGATCTGTACCTCGTTTACCTTTTTTACTGACACCAGTAGCATGGACTATCAACACATCCGGAGTACCTCCCCTAACATTAGGACCATCTTCATCCTGTGTAAAACAATTGTATAGTTACAACTACTATTCCAAATATAAAACTGTAACCTTTTAAAGACAAACTCATTTACAACAATAAAGAGAGAAAACCTAGTAAGTACTTGACTGTACTTTTCAGTAGTCAAAAGAGATATGATAGTTGTCAAGCATGAAGTGTCGATAAAACAAAATGTTTACAAGTGTGTATCCTCATGTCATACTATTGTGAATTTAGATGTTTGACTTGTTATTCTAAGTCAGAGTTTTCCAGTACGTTTCATTGTATAAAGTATTATCATTTCATAGCATGTTATAAATCTATCTCGGGAACATTGGATGGTAATATTAGCATAGGAAACGTTGCGTTGCATTGCACTGTATCACGTCACAGTCGTGTCATATCACATCACATCTTTTAAAACACATCATCTCCTTACCTCTTTCTTGGGTATAAGTAAATGACTGACATTCAGCAAATCTAATGGATTTGTCTCCGCTGGATCAAGGACAGGGGCATCAGAATCAGAACACTTACTAGTTGGTGAACATGGAAGATCCTCCCTTCAAATACAAAGAAGTTAAAATACATGTGACTCATTTATTAAACATCAGAGCATTTCTGTCCATTTGTTTGTTTGTTTGTTAACATAAAACTAGTCGAGTTTGATGAGCAGGCCGATTTTCCAGGAGTGGTTTGAAATTCCAGGACTTTACAAGGACATTCCTGGAGTGGTTTGAAATTCCAGGACTTTACAAGGACTTTCCATGAGCATGTCAAGCCAGACAATTTGTCATTTCAATCCATGGATTTGGTGTTCAAATTCTACTTTTAATTATATGCAATACTTACTTGTCTTGTTTTTGTTGCCTATGACTCTCCTTAGCTGCTTTGCCTTCTATCATACTTTCAGCCTTCTTTCTAACACTGACAATGGCAGAAGCAGCAGCCTCAGGACTTGTGTTATACCTCATTCTCATGTCCTACAATTAAAGGTTATTAAAGTTAGATAACATATCAGATAATGTTACAATCAATCATGTTTACATACATACACATCTAGTTTGACTACATCCCACTGACAAGCTGGTTACAGTAGAAATTCATAGTTTCAACTTTATACATTGCGCAATGACCATCCATCCATCCATCCATCCATCCATCCATCCATTCATCCATCCATCCATCCATCCATCCATCCATCCATCCATCCATCCATCCATCCATCCACTCCATTCAACCCCACTCCAGTCACTCTCATATCCTTTCACCAATCCATGATCTACTGACTAAATACATATCAGACTCTACCATCCATCCACTAACTAACCAACCCGCCCACCAATCCATCCATTCATACATACATCTGTCTGCCCATCCCTCCAGCTATCCATGACTCGTCCACCTGCAGTCTTGTACATCCCATATTAAACACCCCCTCCCTCCTCCCCCTCCCCCTTCCTCTACAAGTCTTGTACACACCTCATGAAAAGAATCTTTGATCTTTGGTGGCAGTGGTGGTCCTAAAGCAGGAGACACAGATCTTTGGCTTTCTTCTAAAGCTATCTCCCTGCCTTCAGACTGTGTATAGTACCTTTCATACTCCATGTTGGACACATACTCATAGAACGAACGTCTCTTGAAGTTTTCCTCTCCAGGTTCACCGGTGTAACTCTTTAGTACTCCGAGATAGGCATTGACTATAGACATTATATTATATATATTAATAGACATATATAGACATCATAGATGTAGATATTGGTAGACACTGAAAACATTGATCAATATTATAATATTCTACAGACATTACAGTGCATTGGTCAATTATACAGTAAATGAATTTGATATGATTACGTGGTACACACTCTTTGAGTACTCAAAGTAGTTTCAATTAACTTTTAACATCCTTTTCTGTAAGAAATGTTGCATGGTTTTATAAAGGTAAGATGCAGAATGCACACAATAAATCAGTTAATATGACGTAAGTGTACTTGTCAACATCTTTAGGATATTAGCAAAAGTAATGGATGTCCTATATGGTGTTTATGCTTTGTTACTGCCACTAATTACATTGTGTGTCTTTGCATGAAACTTGTCCCATTCCTGCTTACTGCAAGGAAGCAAACGCACCGGTGTTTTTTTCGTGGGTTGTAGTTAACAGGAGTGCCAGCAAATTATGAATTTTATCAGTTTAGTCAACCCATAGTTTGTAAAATATGACATTCCTGCCACACTATGAACTATCAAGACATCTAATCAACCAAGAGATCAATTATGTTATGTACATACTTGTCTGTTTCTTCTTAACAGGTAGGGGAGGTGGTTCCTCCCCATCTGTTGGAATCATCCCAGCTCTCTGCATCTGTAGATGTGCTTCCATAGAAGCCTGCGGTTGCCAGACATCATCATGTGACAATGACATAGTTGTAGTAGTATTGCACTGTAGGTTATCATACTGAGACTTCTGTCTTTTCTTATCAGGTATTGGTGGTTTAGGGGGGTATGAATGACGCCATGTGATGTCAGACAAGGTGTTACGAGTTGATATATCAGTCACATCACTCATGTCTGTGCTCAATGTTTGCTGTTGAGTTGTTGGGTCAAATGAATAGTTTGGCAAACATTTCAGGTTTGACTGTTGGCGCAGTCTTTCAAGTAAAGACTGTGCTGAATTGTCTGTAGCTGACACAGCTGATGACGACACCATGAAGGTTGCTGTTTTTTCAACTCTCTTTTCAGCTGTAACAGAAGATTCTGATTTCGACCATGAACTTTCTGATTTTGACCATGAACTTTCCGACTTTGAAAATGAGCTTTGTTCAGAAAACCTTTGAAGTGCACCTTGAGAGCTCTCAGACCGAACACTGTGAGAGGTCGTTGATACAGCCTGTTGGTGACTGCTTTCACTTTTCACCACGTGTTCAGGTTTATAATTTTCATCTAGGTAGTCATAATCAGAGTCATATTCTGGGAAATCTGCTTGCACTCCCTGTGACATTCCAGTACTTTCGGCAGAAATCAGACTACTTGGTCTTCCAGAACTGCTATGGGAAGGCGAGTCCTCAGTTCGGCTATGAAGTGATGCAGTGCTGTCGCTAGGAGATCTACTGGGATATCCTTGATCTACATTATCATAAGGAGAAGATGGCGAACCATATCCATTGTTCCACACTTCTGAAGATTCGGATGCAGTGTCACTGCGAAGAGCTGGAGGACCTGACAATCTTTTCACAGGTAGAGCAGGTGCACCTGGTGTACCTGTATAAGTATTCCTGGAGAAAACAAAATATGTAATTCATGATAATATGTAAAATGAGGAAAAGAACTTACCTGAATCAATTTCTAAATGTATAGTTAACTTTTATTCAGATATAACCTATTCATATATTAACCCAATGTCTACTCTGATTACCCATTGTGTACAACTTGTAAATAGTTCAAATCACACAGTATAGGTGTTCACACTTTAATATGCAAATGGTAAGCATTTATGTAAATGAGGTATGCTTATTTGGTAATTTGCAACAATGCATTGCATGAATTGAAAATATTGTTTTAACAATAGAACTAGTCGGAATGATCAATCAATCAATCAATCAATCAATCAATCAATCAATCAATCAATACGTATATGGAATCTTTTAAAACACCCTTGATCACTGTTCTCACCAACACTTCATTCATACTGTGTCTGTTTGTGCTTGCTTCCATCTTCTGAAGTGTGAGTATTCTACATTTTGTCTATTAGTTAATCATCACACTATACTATTAATTTAACTTTAAATGTTAAAATTACTAAGACTACTTCATATCTACTTCCTAAATACATGCATACACTAAACTGAGAAGTGAGAGGGTCAAGATTATCAACTACAGGGTATGATGCATGGCAACCTCAAAATATCAATGTTCATTGGGTACAAGCTGCAAATTTATGTACAACTCAACATGGCAATCATTCATTGGCTAGAACTTGCAAATATGTAAATTTGGTATTCAAATTTTAACCAATCACCACACTTGTTTCAAATCGACTGCAGAATAGTAATGTAATAATGGGACTTGGTGCACAGCACAAGAAAAAGATATATGCTTATTGTAATCTTAATATCAGCAAAATGATTTATAGCAACTTCAATGGATGTAATAATTTGAATTGGCTTACAACTTTTATGCATCTATGACACCTCCCCTCCCCCATCCCCCCTCCATTGCCATAACGTTGGTCTACCATACATTATGCTTATCTGATGGAGATTTGAACGGTCTATATATCACACATTTGCATTGCCCGTTGCGTATAATTGATGGAGTGATTCTATGCTTTGTGGGGTAGTTTAGTTTGGTTGATGGGATGTTTTCCATGGACTTACAATCAAGAGGAAGTGGACAGAGTAGTAGAGAGAGTACAATACACACTATGCTTATTTTAGGGACATTTCATACCACACACTTTAACTTACCCATTGCTTATAATCAATGGAGTGATTCTATGCTTTGGTAAGGGTGGTTTGGGTGGTGGGATGTCTTCCAAGCCTACACGGTCTAACAAATCGGTGGAGGCAGACAGAGGGGTACTCAGAGTATCCTTCTCTTTGGGCGTAAGTGGTATTTCGGGGAGTGATGAACGATGTTGCCTGTTATTGCTGAAAAGCGAGGATGACATAGTGAAAATAATATGGAATTAGGGTAGGATACGATTTGATGACATCGCTTCCCAGTGAATTCTACTGTAAATGAAGAATGAATTGATGAGTCAATGCCAATACACCAAGTAAGCAAATCAAATTTAATAGCAGGGGTAATAGGTTCCACTGGTGGTAATGGACCTTCAATGCTAAGTAAAGTCTGCCCTCTAGTGGTATGATAGGAGTATGATGCATATGGAATGACTTCCACTTTGTGTGCCTGAGTGCTCTTACTTTACATGGGAGAAGTGTGCAGTAATTTTCTATCAATTGGTATATCACTTGAGTTATGAATATATTCCATATAGGTAATATGCCATTACAATGTTTATAAGAATTTCACTACTGTTCATTGTTCTTACAGATCAAAAAGTTACTTGGTATGATTCCTACTATATCAATTAACATACTGATCATGTTCAGCCAATATTTTCATCTATTCAATCTACTTTAACTCTAGAGGGCATACTTTACTGGAAAGGTTCATTGACCAGCTTATTCACGCATATCTATATGATTATTCTACTACGATAGTCTATATAACTAGATTACATGATTAATTTGTCAGTAAACTACATCTGGGTAGTACATGTATAAGTTCTTTTTTTCATTGTTAACATATGTGACATTCCAATCAACTCTAATTTTGATTTGCATTATGCAAATTAGCTTATTAGTATGCAAATCCATGCTTCATGATTAGCATTACACATATTTAGTTCTGAAATACAATATGCAAACCTGCATATAATGGCTACCTGAAGGACTTTCCTAAAAAGTGAACTTTACAAACAGGTTGCTCTTCATTCAAGCCATTCTCCGAATACCATTTATTTATGATTGTTAAAGTTTAAAATCAACATGACAATAATCAATTACTGGAATGTATTTCCATAACACGTCTGACAGCAGTGAGGCCTTTCATGGGTATACACATTATATTGAAAGTGAAATCACATCTCATATCCTCAAGATCTTGTACTCAGTATATCCATATAGTCAATATTCCAGTTCCAAAATGCACTGCATGGCGGTCTTTTTTTTTTTTTCTTCTTTATTACATTAATTTGCAATAAGTTTCATAATGAAAGGATAGAGATTATTTTTCAGTAGTGTGATGACTATACTGCAGCAATAAAACAAATAATTTACACAGGGTATTAAGGTCAGGTGACAACCATTCCTCCGAGGAGTGTGTGCACAACTATTTGCACTTACATGGTATTGTAGGGGAAGGCACACATTGCATCTTGGAACCAGCAACAGGTGAACACGACTTTCATTTAAAGGACCACATAATCAACGAATGGAAAGCATATTGAGAGATATCTACATAGTCCTTTCTTATGTCTGAAAATGATACCATCATGTCTTACCTATCCACTTTTAAAGTATTAGGGGATGTGACAGCTTTCCGTGCCTCTTTATCTTTCAACTTTTCAATCGATAAACGCACTAGTTCTCTGATGCCCTCACATACAGCTGATGTAACGTCATCTATCTTACTATTCTCATTGCCTGATGGTCCATGAATCAATAATTTATCTGCCCAACGTATCAACTTGGCAAGACTTTGGTACACTTGGTTATGACTTGACATCAAGGTAGAGCTATCGAGGTGAAAAAAGAAAAAAAAAATTAGATATCATTTGGAATCCCAATAGTTTATTCATGCATTTTAAACCTATCAGCCAATCATACTTCTTATTTTGTATCACATGATACTATTTATATCTCCATTTGGAATATTCCAAACTTTTCCATTCCAAATATGGGCAAAAATATTGAACTGATTAATTATTCATGTTTTTAAAACTATCTGCCAATCATATGCCAAATACATATCATGTGACAGTATTTGGGTCTCCAATTGGTGCATTCTTACCTTTGTTCCTGAAATGGGCAAATACTAAGCTGACTCAACTGATTGAACAAATCAGAGATAGCTTTCAGTACTTCACTGGCCGATTTTTCTAACATGACAAGAGTATTCTTGTCAACAGTGTCTGTAAAACCAAAAATAATCAACATTTAAAATTTCCAAATCAAAGTTATTTTTTTTTTAACAATACTTTTTTGAAAGTAATTAATGAATATTTCGACTCGTACAGTCAAAACACTTCTTGGAAGTGAATCCAAAATTTTCACTTATGTCTCGTCAGCATCATCAGGGGGTGTACTCCTATATTTTAGTTGTGTTGTATCACATGATCAATTTAGTATACAAATCATAGAAATAACTGGCAATGCAGTTAATATTGTTTTCTATATTATTATACCAGTAGTAAATGTCAAGTCACAAATTATGGAACTCTACTCACGTTTAAACCAATTTACAGCACAACACACATGATCTTGTTGTTTCTTCAGCTTGTCAATATTCTGAAAACGATGAATAGATCATTGAAAATGTTGTTATTCTAATCCTACATTTCACTTTGCAAGACACAGACATACATCTCCCCCCCCACACAAACACACACACACACGCGCACACACACACACACATATATATACAAACATACATACATACATACATACATACATACATACATACATACATACATACATACATACATACATACATACATACATACATACATATATAACATGCACAAACACAAACATAGGCACACACAACACACAAAGGAAAGTGATTTCAATTCACCCTAGCCAAGGATGATCACTACAATGTCATGCTTATATAACCTAAGTTGCATACTAGAGGTAAAATATCCTTCACACTATCAGCCATTTCTTGACTTTTTCATTAGACATGAAAAACACTTTTTATCCTATTTTTGGAGATACATAATGCTTGTAAATGCTCACAGCTTCTTAGTTTAGTCATCTATTACAAAAAATCTACAACTTGAACCATAGACAGTGGAGAAGAAAAGGACGCGCGACTGCGACAAACATCAAAGGAAAACTATCAGCTGATCAAGACAAGTCGTTTGGCATCCCATTCTGAAATTAATCCCATTGATGCTATTCAAGAATGATGTCATCTCTACTGTCTATACTGTAACATAACATAATATCCAAAATTACATTTGTTGACAGGTGGTTGCTTACCTTTGTACTGGCATCTTCAATCAATGGTTTGTTATCACCTCTTTCAATTCCATCCACATCTGTATAACTTTGACTCAAATTACGGTCATGTTTCTGACGGGTCTGAGGAGATCCAGGAAATAGTTTCTTGAATGTCCTCTTCAATGTTCCCGTCTTCTTGGACTTGGATTTTTGCGGAGAATCTGGAAAAAAGAATGAAATAAGACGTTTTTAGTCAAGAGTCTTAGAGTTCGTTGGACACAAGGACTACTCCAACTATCGTATGACCAACAAATAAAAAGAACTTGAAACCAGGTCTTGAGAGTAATAATGGGTTAGTTTGTCGATAGACCCATCAGACTACTACACAAAGTGATTTGAGACTACTACACAAAGTTATTAGAGCAAAGGTCTTGACCCTAACAAGATATACAAAAGTCAAGACCCAATCACCCTTCATGAAGGGTCTATGGTTTGTCAACGATACAAGATAACACAACTGTTTCCAATACATTTGTAAATGGGCTCTTTAATCAAAGAGTCTTAGTACAGAAAACCCCCAATATTAGATTTTATGAGTTGCATACCTATCCTGACATGTTTTGGTTGGTGAGTATGTGATATACATACATAACCAGATATTGAGACAGGTCATTACTGAAATGTCAGTTTTCAAACCATACTTCTTTAGACCGTGGACAAATTACCATGTCTTCACCTGACATTGTATGGTTTACATCAGACTACTACAAAAAGTGATTTGAGCAAAGGTCTTGAATGAACCGAACAAGGTATACAAAAGTCGAGACCCAATCATACCTAGAGCGTATGCAAGATGTTCATTTTCATGATTGTGTATTTCTCAAGAATGTTTTTTTTTTTAATAGCTGTAGTAAGGAATTTGTTGTCTTTCGATGATTAAATATGTTTTAAGAACATGTGTTTGTGTGTGTGCATGTGGTAGGGAGATCAGGTAAACATTGCATTTTTTCTTTGCATTTTCAATGATATTATACCCTATACTGTACTACAATGTTTTTGTGTAGAGAACCCCGGCAAAATACCGATACCTGGGAAAACAGGTATATTTTAATCTACTTGCTGCCCTAACATCAAAATCAGTGATGTGTATAAAATACCAACATGTCAACCTTACACACATCTCACAATTCAAAAGTCTTAGAAACAAGACATTTAACTAGTTAGTTACCATGGTAACAGTCATCCAATTATACATCCTTACTTTTCAATTACCAAATCTAGACAATATCCAACACAAATTAAATTAGCAGTTTGACAATAACCTCTAATCAGAAAAGGTGAAGTCAATTTTTACTAATTTCTCAGAAGTAAAAAAACGTGATATTTCTTAAAATGAGAAGCAGTACTTTTACATGACTATTAAAGTTCCATCATTCACAATGGCATAAATGACTCAAGTACGACTGAATTATTGATAACTGTACGTCACAAGTTGATTTTAACACACTATAGTTTGTCAAATTGACAAGAGTAACTACACAAGACTAGGTCTGCTGGCACCACATTTGATATGACAGACGACAAGACTCCTAGTGTCTCATAAAAAGATATTCCAAATTATACTGCTGCTCATGTCATGATTACTTCATATACATGTAGAATGCTGAGATTATAATAAAATATAGACTAGACAATAATGTAGGTTTATGGTGGGATGGCACTGAATATACACATTTGTACTTTCTGCCAAACTGACAAGTAAACCCTACTCTGTAAGGTATGCCGTGATGGGACGCCCTTACACATCGGTCAACCGAGAGGGGGGGAGGAGGGGAGGAGGGGGGAAGTGAGGGGCAGTACGATGTATCTTACTCTTACAGTCTAGTAAACCCCTAGTAAGCTGCTTTTTACCTACATACTGGTATTTATCCATCAACTATACTATAAAGATGGGAGACATAAAATTTGATTTAATTGACAATGCAGGTGTGACATGGCACTGAATTCTTGCATTTGTATACTTTATTCTGTAAAATTGATAAATAACCTACTCATAGTTTGGAGAGATTCTATATGACAAGAATGAAGCTACTCTTTATCCACCTACCCAACCATCATTTGGATGTGAGATAGAAAATACAGCTTAATTGGCAATGTAATATAGGTTTCTAGTGGTACA
Organism: Glandiceps talaboti; assembly: GCF_964340395.1. Lineage (NCBI taxonomy): Eukaryota > Metazoa > Hemichordata > Enteropneusta > Spengelidae > Glandiceps > Glandiceps talaboti. The sequence goes on along the minus strand of NC_135558.1, from coordinate 6,280,519 downwards.
CGATAGCACTGACTACATGCATTTGTACTTTATTCTGTAAAATTGACAAATTTCACCCACTTGTAATCTGAAGCCTGCACAGATTCAACAAAATGAGGCTATTTTACCCACCTATCATCACTTGTAAAGATGTGAGATTGTAAAAGTGGAACCAATCATAGCACCTGGAGCAGACATTAATTCAAAACCTATGTACCAATCAACAAGTAATAGAGTCTAATAACCTGAACTGGTACATGTATTGCTATTAAATGGATCATACCTACATTTTGACAATTTACAAGAGTCAGATCACCACCTTGAAAGTACTACACCTATGTATGTATAGACACAGTCTCAGATTTTGAAACTGTATTCCAACACTTGGTGTCACTTTAGTCTAGAAACTATATGTGTGGGTTGAGGCCCACTTTCTACAATCTCTATCTCTCTCCACGTAGTCAAATAGACAAATTGCGAACTAGTAATCACTTGTGGAGTGAGATAGTAATACTGGTAACTATCACCTGACAATATCAATGTATTACTTTAGCTGGTCTACCATTGTTACAAAAACATATACTGGTACCACAAGAGTGTAATCATGTAACTTCTAGCCTGTGTAATAGTCATATCTTGAAGCATTGCTATTTATAGAAAGATCAAACCTACATTTAGACTGTGAGATACGTCGTGACGTTTTGCCCTTGCCTAAGATCAAACTTACATTTTACTATATACAGTCCTGAGTGAAATATGATATATGTACATAAACAGACTTTATAAGAAACTAAATGAGGACTAGTAGATTTCCAAGAGTGGATTTCAATTTCCACTAGTCCTGGTATAGTAGGTTTTGACAAAAAGTTGTAATCCCTGAATCAGCACAAGTACATTGTATATTATGAAAATAGAGCCATCTAATGTCAAGTACATGTAGTATACAGGTAATGGGTATACAGGATTTGGAATTCACTTTCATTTCTGTCGCTTTTAGTGTACTTGAGTGGAAAGTCAAATCTGTGGAAATACCCACATACATAGGCTGTAAACTACAAAACCACAAGTGGGAACGGTAATGTACGTGACACTGTATGTTCTTGACCTGACATACTTATTTGGATGATCTCATCAGTATTCAAATGAACTGAGAATTGAGTCAAGAATCCAATTTCTGAACTCTATAGTTCTAATTCCCCTCATGTCCAAGTGACTAGATAGAGGTAAAATTACATGACAACAAGATAAAATATAGCCTCTGATAAGACACAGTTCTACTACAGATGAGCACAAAATACAGTTGAATCTCCCTGGATAGAGTTAAAATATAGTAAACTAATCTCACTATCATCAACATTTTACGACAACAGAATGCAATAAAACATGACATGGATGGTGTATTTTGTAATATAAATTGACTGTTGCTGTGCTTTCACTGCATCGGGTACATCAAAGTGTTTCCTTTTACAGCTGATTTCATGATATGAAAAACTCAATTCATGTGAGAATTTTGAAGTGGTAGGTTCTCCCTAGACTGTACTATAATACTCAGTGGAATATATACAAAATACAAGGTATACCAGTCATATCAAAGACATGATGGTACATTTTTACAAACTGGTGTTCCCATGTACACTTCAAAAATCCTAAAAATATAAGCCCTCTTCTCTTCCTATATGTGACCTATATTAAGTAATGAAAATCAATTTACTAATTTGTCCGTACACTAAATATAACATACTGTAGTATCCTATCGTTAATTATTGCCAGTTTGATAATTCAAACTAAATTCCCATTTCATCCCTGTACACCTGAGCTTCTTCTAAGCTATTTATATCTAGTATGTATAATCACATCATGCACTTTTTAAAGTCTGCTCCCTAACTATATTTGGATGTTATTCCCCAATATTTTTCTTCATTCAGCCATGGAAAATATGAGTGACCTAAGGGGGCTTTGTCACCCCTTGTTTGGCGACTTGAAGTGGCAACCCTTTAGGTGGTCATGAGTATTTTCTGGAAAATACACTTGACCTAGGGATACTTGTTTGGCGATTCTTAGTGACAAGCCCCCTTAGGTCACTCATTTTTTCCTTGGCTGAATGGAAAATAAATATTGGGGAATAACATTTAAAAGTCAGTGGTGTATATCTGATACATTCTCTCAGACTTGTATTCAAATTCCAATGCTTTAAATATACAAAGGTAATGTGAGCTTTAAAAAGAAAAAAAGAAAATTCAACTTGAAAATAGAAGTATGAGTCATGAATGAACAAAGTGAAGCTTTAATAGTGTACTTTGGCATAGCAATCCATGCTAAAAATATTTCTTCTGGTTTATTTTCAGTTGAAAATAATCCGAATGAAAATATTTCTCACAATAAATCGTTTTACTGTACACGTGTACGTAAAAGTTGTTCAAAATATTTCTCTTAATCAGACTTTGGTCGGTCACTGACTTGCATATTAACATGATTACAATTTATATAACACATGTACACCCAACGAATGTCTGTAAACGTGTCTTGATTAGTCATAGCAAAGGATACATAACAAATTGGATCTACATGTACAGGTAGTCATAATGTAATTATACAGATAAAATACCCATTGATCTAAGTATTACATTCAGCTTTAGATGCTAATTTTACAGTCTGTTGCCTACAGCAGAGTTTAATCTCCAAATTTGTTTTATGCCTAGAATTGATGTTAAATATGTATGTACAGTCTGTTGCCTGAAACTAAAATTTATTTCATACGTTGCTTTGAGATGATAAAATGTACAGTCTCTTGCCTCAAGCTATATGTATGTTGTCATCTATAAATTTGTTTCTAGTAGATTATTTGAATCAGTACTTGTGTGGTGAAGCATGACTGGACAGGATCTATTAGATAAACTGCGTGAAATGAAGTACTAAGGTATATTGGAAAAGATGAGTGAACTCGATATCGAGTGAGAAAGGTCTGTTGGAGAATTTAGGAAGATGTGTACATGTATAGTGAAGGTCTGTTGAAAAATTTACAATGTGATGAATAACTGCAGTCAGAAAAGGTTTGCATGAAGCACAAAACTAGGAAAGGTCTATTATGAAACTATTTGAATGCAGCACATATCTAGGAAAGGTCTATATGAGTGATTGAATGCAGCACATATTTAGGAAAGGTCTATATGGGTGACTAAATGTATCAAAAAGTTAGGAAAGGTCTACATGAGTGACTAGGGGAATGCAGCTCAAAGTTAGGAAAGGTCTATATGATTGAGTGACTAGCTGAATGCCACTCAAAATTAGGAAAGGTCTATATGATAATGAAATGAATGTAAACGATGGTGAATGCAGCTGAAATACATGTAAGGTGGAATGTAGAAACAAGATACAATGTAATTACAGTAGAGAACCAAAAAAAGCCTTGAAGCCTTAAAAAAAGCTTACAACATCTGTGTCGCAGCTTTAATCTAGTGAAAGATCTGTTGAAAGTAGGAGATGCTTAAAGGTTGGCAAAGGTTTAATACATTAGGAGACACTATACCGACTTGTCCAATTTCATTTCAATTGTCACACAAACTTAAAGACGAGATGGCACACAACATAAACACCTGTACTGCTAACATTTGTATTTCAAAGGCTGTAACTTTGACATCATAAATTTCTTAGGAGACAGTTTTCCATTTGCAATAATCTTAGAGCCTGATACAAGATGATAAAGTGTATCTAGGGACTCCCACTGAAAGTGAAAATTTCCTTTATCTATCACCAGTTAATGTTTTTCCTGTCAAAAGGTTATGATTAAAGCCTTCTCCTTCTCTATTTTTATTTCCTGGGTTCAATTTAAAAGAGTGATGGTTCTGCACTAGCTGCAACTAGAATGTTATTTTTAGGTACAATAACTTACATGTACTTGTAATATCTTACACAGAGATTAGTATTGCATTGCCTGTGGGTAAAAAGATTTTTGGTACGTCTATACACAGTATATCAAATCAAATATATTTTGGGGGTTCACACCCAAAAAAATCAGCGCCCTCAACGTTGATCACAATTTAAACCTGTTATTACAATACTAATGGATATGATGGACCACTGATTACTATGTACAATGTCTGATTATTGGTATATTAAGTTTTCGGTGAATAGACTGTGGTTGTCTGATCAAAAAATGATACCGAAGTTACAAACTTGTACAGTTTTAACATGGCGAAGCTTTTGCTCAATATTTAAGAACTTATCCCTACTGTAACACCACCTATGGATAATATTGACCACTAATGGATACAATGTCATTTTATAAGTAATTGACAAAATTTGCATAATAATTTACATATGACTAACATTGTAATTTGCATATTGATTTGCATAATTGTTGAATAATTAGTGAAACTATATGGTTACCATTATTTAGGTATCACATATATTAAATCTCTGGACCTCTGTTATCCCAAAATACTTGCATATCATACTGCAAACTGTATAATATTGAAGACTGATTTTGATACATATATCATGGTGATTTTACATGGTTCAATTTACATGCTTGGCTGGTTATTCATATATTTTGATTTGATTTGATTTTCCAAGGGCAAGGTACAGCTGTTCTCTAGATGCATGACATTCATGTAATGGCTTTGCCATATGGCACCACACATCATACCAATAGAATGCTGCAATCAAAAAGGACACTATCACACTGCTTTTTAATAGGACAAAACCCTACAGGGTATGAATTTACAAATCTATGTGGTTTCAATTTTGAATACTGAATATGCAATATGTTTGAGTCCATTCATACATTCCAACATTTGAGTATAACACAGTAACACAGAATAAAACCAAGGAGGCTGGACTTCTGGTTGACTACTTCATGTACAAAATTTGAATACAATCCATTGTGCACATACACATGTGAAATGAGATATTTCGTCTGTATATTAGTCTAAAGGCTATCTGTGGCTTCAAATCTCTGAGAAAGATCTTGAGATCTGAAGTATATGGATAGCATCTAGACTTAAATGTATACAAACTAACCGTTACCAAAACATGTGATCATTTTTTCAATGGCAACATGTGTGTACATGTGTGTGTGTGTGTGTGTGTGTGTGTGTGTGTGTGTGTATGCGTACATGTTTGTGCATGTCCTTTCCATTTTATGCTACATATGTTCATAATTATACATACAACATATACAACATACCTGTACAAATACATTTTTGTATACATAATTGCGTCAGATACGCATCGTATATTCTGCTATACAATTATAGCAGATACGACATTACCCTACTGTGTGACGACGTGTATACTTGAGTAAAAAGTCCTGTACAACTACCATCAAGGTGTGAAAGTGGTTATTTATTATAAATTTCTTGGAATGCATTGTACAAGTAGTCTGTAAGGTACGCTGTCACGAGGCGCCCTCACACATTGGTAAGAGGAGGCTGGTGAGAGTGGAACGACACAACATATCTTGCAGTCTATTGAACAAGTAGCTAAGAAAAAAGTTGAGCTTCCAATATCATTAATTATACACATAGGCTACTTTAGTCATTATATGTATGCACAAATTCAAGGAAAGACAGATGATAATATTAATAAGTTCTAAATAGGATGATGTAAATAAATAGACACACAAAACGATCTTGACACACAATGTACTTCATTCCTGCAATTAAGTGGTAAAAATAGCAACACAGGAATTTGAGGAAATCCGGCAATGTCACATTGTGGTATATTTATGTTCAGTTCTGACACTATTACATCAGTACATCCTGTTCTACAGCTGATTACAGAAACAGATCTAGCTAAAAGGATGTTAAGTTTACATGCATCACTACTATGGTACACACTCAGGCAGTGTTTTTGTTTCCTACCAAAGATCAAAATTGCCATTTTCCGACGGTTACCTACCAGTGTTTTTCTTACAACAAGTGATATTAAAATAGAAAGGTAATATGTACCTGAGTTCCACATAGTCATTTCACCAGAGTTCCCTACCAGTAAGAATAGCAATATGTACATAATCTACCTGAGTTCCACATAGTCATTTCACCAGAGTTCCCTACCAGTAAGTATAGTAATATGTACATAATCTACCTGAGTTCCACATAGTCATTACACCAGGGTTCCCTACCAGTGTTTTGGTAAAAGTGTATATCAATATGTATATAATCTACCTGAGTTCCACATAGTCATTATACAAGTGTTCCTACCAGTACGCATAACAATATGTATATAATCTCCTTGAGTTTACTAGTTATGTTACACAGGGTTCTCTCCCAGTGTTTTTTTTTCATTAAGGATGGAAAGTTGTTTTTATTAAGGATAAAGTAGGTAAAATCTACCTGACTTCCCCAGTCATTATTTACCTGGTTTCCTACCGCTGTTTATGAAAGGGTAGTAAGTAGGTCAAGTCTGCCTGAATTTTATAAGTCATTTTACCAGGGTTTCCTGCCAATCTTTTTGTTCAGGTACATGTATTAAAGTACTAGGTAAAATCTAATTGCAGTACCTAGTCATTTTACCAGATTGCTTGTTCCCTATCAGTGTTTTCGATAAAGGCAACAATTAAGCTGCTAAAAAGAATTCCCAAGGTATTTTACAGGGATTCCTCGCCAAATTAAAGTGCAGGGTATGGAAAGATATGCAAGTTTTACCAAATATCTCTTGTTTCTGTTTTCCACTCGTGTTTTTAGCAGAAAATACCACTTTTAGTTTGATCGTTTTCAAATGAAGCAGGAGTCAATATAGTGCAGCATAGTATTGCATATATTAGTGTAATTGCATAGTTTATTTAACACAAAATTGCTAAGATACATAATTTACAGTATGGCCAATAAATATATACGCACACACATTCAGTAGCTAAGAATTCATGCCCTCAGTATTAAATGAAACCAGCAGTGCGATGTACATGTAATTATATTGTAGACAACCTCGACTCTACTGAATGTGTAATAAGTGCAACAATTTGACGATGGACTAGCTTCTCTATTCAATGGTACTGTGACTCTGCTACACTGCTCACTGCACTATCCAATAATTCATTCTCCAGGTAGTGATGGAGTGAGTGTAGCGGAGTCACATATCCTGCGAGTGTACATGTGTGTATCATAGTCATAGATCCAGCAAATATAGCAGAGTCACAGATCCAGCCAGTAGACAGGCAAAACTATGGACTGATGATTGGTATTCCAGTTATGTCAAGCACATTAACATCACACCACAGATATATATACATGTACAGTCTAGGAATAACATTTTTTTATCCAAGTCTGTCTGTATAGTCCATTAACCCACAATGATAGTTACAAGAATGTAATATAAACATTGTACTATATCCAGGTTACATGTAATTGTTCACAAAATAAAATGGATATATACCATATGTCAAATTCACAGGCATGTTTGTCTCTTCCTCTACATGTAACTGACATTCCTGTAATTTTAGATTTCAGTGTCATATTCAGTTTTGTTAAATCAACTTCTATACATATTCATTTCACAGGATCTGTATAATTATAACAAGTTTATTATATTATAGATGATAGATTTCTCAACGCAAGATGGAAGTCAGCAGAAATAATAAATTCATGGTTGCACAATGAATATTCGCAAGAGATGTTTTACACTGCAGGATATAGGCATTCAGTACTCATGAATATTCAGTGTTCAACCATTGAATACATCACTTCTGCTGACTCCCATGATGCAACAGCCCATAGCAAAGATACCCTATAAATATGTAAAGGCAAGTAATCAACTTGACGTTTCTCTGAAATCGCAAATTGTAGATGATGTAACATCATGAAATGACTTTCCAGAGCCCATAGTTTATGTAAATGTTTATTTTGTAGAGTGGCGTTGTCCTTTACAAGCTATGGTGTACAAATATGAAAGCCCACATTTCAGTTTTGCTGGCATTATTTATGTTGTAAAATAAATTATATCGTACAAATGAGAGTAACATGTTTCCCGTCATAAACTCAAAATGAAACTGAAACATTTCATATTTATATTGGAGCAAAACAAAACCAATACATGACTGCTTTTTCCCCCCCGTAACCATCTTCCATAATTTTGTTTGTGCTTGGATTCTTTTGATTTCATTTGTACACTTGGAGACTAAAATTAAATATTAAGCACTACATTACAGCCAAGGTAACCCTAAACTTATTTTTTGACTCTGTGAGTAGAAATTTTCATTACTAAGTATGAAACCAGTTTCCACGAACATTCATTCTCGCATAATTAAGCATTACAGCACCTGCATTGTACATTGTATGTGTACTTTTAGGGTTCATGATTATTTGTGTCTGTCATCTGTGTGGTCTTCCTGGACTACTGTCAAAAGCCAAGAAATATTAGATGAATCTATTAAGCAAAGTCCTTGGATAGGGACATGTCTGTTCATTGAACACAGAAACCGTACGTACCATTCAAACTATTTATGATGCCATCACCCAGTGTTTCAATTTCATACTGTGTCTGATGCTACACGACCTTAGACATGGATTTGTCTGTATACAGAACACAGAAACTGTACCAGTCAAACAATTTCTGAAACACCCTAAAAGGCTATGTTTCAATTTCAGTCTCATTGAAATGTACAAGGACCTTTGCTAATCCATAGCCTGGAGTCTACACTACTGATGATGGGAAAGATACTGTTTTGTTTACATTTCATTTTGTTGGCTGCATGAACAACTCAATTGTATATATTGATGCAAAGTTGTAAACCATTGGCCTCTTTATGGCACCGTCATCAACATACCTGCCAAGAGGTACTTATTTCATTGCGTCACCAGAAATATGTGCTCTGGCCTGCCAGAATGATTATTGATATCGATATGGTTACACGCATCTTAAATATTCAGTTATACAGAAACTGTAACGTTTTTCATAGTTTTAGTGTTTTCCTTTTCCAAATTGAAAGAAATATTGTCTTGTCTCCTCATGTTGACTAAAAGGCACAGTTGTATACGTTACCATGGTTATCCTATTCTTTGTTCGTTTTTTCAAATTTTTTCAGTTTTCAAAACAAGAGTAATAACTTCCTTAATACAAAATTTTGCAGCCTGTATTCCAAATAGACAGTATGTGTAAACTATTTACAACATACTGGGATGTACATGTGTCCTAATATTTACAACAATCAACATACTGGGAAAGTACAGGTTGTATATGGGTCTACTATTTACAACATACTAGGAAATATATGGATCTACATCTACTATTTACAACATACTGGGAAGTACAGGTTGGATATGGATCCTACTATTTACATGAACAGATACATTACAGAGTAAAACAAGCAGCCTTCACTAGAAACAGTTCCTAATTGATACCTTGTTTGTTTTAACTAAGCACTTCTCATTACATTAAGATTAAAGAGTTTGATAAAGACTTGTTTTAATGGGTTGTCTTTTAATTATATCTGATTGTCTCTACATGCTCCTGTCAGATTCCAAGGCCACCAATTATAAAGTTGTTCTCCTGGAACATTTTCTGTGAGAGTTGTCTAGGTCTACCAGTGGTGTCGAATCTTCTAGAGATTTGATACCACAGATAGCACTACCACTGTACCAGTAGACTAGTGTATAAGTTTATAACATTAACTCTTGTAATTTCTTGACATAATCGAAATCTTACTCATCACTTCCTGTGAAGCAAAAATGGTATCAAGACAACCGTACCATGAACCTCCCTTCCTGTTGTCTAACTGACAGCTACAGCAGGTGTTCAACAAATTAAAAAGTATTAAAAATACATGTATAAATAAAGAGGACACTCTTGTAATTTCTGTGTGACCCCCTGCCATAATAAAAATCTTTATTCTCTAGACCATTTCATTTTGTGCAAAAGGTATCAAACTTCAAGGCAGCCACAATAGCCCAATCAATGAAATAGCCTTCCTGACTGTAAAATACACAGTACAGATGGTCTCTAAGCAATGTACTCCTGTAAAATGATTCTAGGGAGATACCGGGGAGATTTAATGTTCGCTTTCTTTTCAGTTCATAGAAAGTGAAAGCATACACACACAAGACACTATTCAACAAGACTTCACGAATTCTTTCTTTTCAAACAAAATGTTAACCTATAGACTGTATCCTGTTCCGGTATGGTTACAACAATCCCTACTAAAAACCAAATCGGAACGGAAATCTTTCTTCTGATGGTACATTACTTCAACTTGTTTTCTGCACAGGTTCAGAATCACAAGGGAAATGGTTTTGATCAGATTCAAAGTTAATTGGTTACTGAATACAGACTTCCAATTTAATATTTAATGGGGACAGCTGAACCCGATAAAATCCATTCTGACCCAAATATACCTAATTCCATATTTCTATAAAACCGTACCCAGTAGGAATAGAAAGTGATTTTACACCAATGTATATATAATTTCAATCAATCTTCTATTTCATTCTGGTGTGGATAGGGATGGATTTTCATTTTGTCAGCTGTCAATTGTGCACATTTTCCTTTAAATATTTCACAAGTTATAACATTGGCAGTTTTCAGCCATGACCATTGAGCATCAAGGCCTTTGTTACAACACTTCATGATTTTAGTAGAAGCTAATTTCCATATTGACGGATAACATTGATATGGACATTACACCATCAGTTGTTTTTAATCTCCATGTACAGCGTTCTGTGATTTATTTTAATGTAATGCGCTTTCTAAGAAATAAAGATTCTGATTATTATTACAGTATGCTGTGACTATTTCCTGCAATTTTATTGAATGTCATTTTTTTGTACTGAGCACACAACAAATAATTATACTAGGTAATATTCCCGATACCCCTTTACCAACCAATTTCAACTCGCATCCAATCCTCACTCCCACTAATCCCCCTGCCCATTGTACATATATTGTAATGTATTTTCTTGAATTATTTTTGTTAAAGGGCTCAAGACCCAGGATCAGTAACATTCACTAATAACATCCTCTACAGATAGATACTACTGTGAAGAGGTTTGGTGGCTTTCGATCTTGATACAAATTTTGTACTGAAGTATGTGATTTAATATGATTTTCATTTCATCATGTGGGAAGGAACTCGGAAATTACATGAGCGGGTTTGTCGTCCTGATTACCTAATGTTCAGAGAGAACAAGACAATTATTGAATTGTAAAATTTTCATTTCCGATTACATAATTATCAATTAACTGATGACTATGATCACAAATATTGAAAGATTTGATGAGAATGTAGGTCAAGAGGAAATGTGTACAGGATCAACAAGACTCGGAGGACCATTTGGGTAATTCCCAGTTAGGTACATGTACCACATGTTGACCCTTAACCTTCGGGTAATTCCACTGCATACCATATGATGGCCTTTGAGTAGAATGTAGTTGACCAATAACATACAAAGGTCTCACAGCTTCTGATCTGCCTAGACCATTATTTTTCCTCTACTGAAACCTGCAGTACTTTAACGCCAAGTCTGGATGTCAACATGATATTGAATCATCTCTAACCCCACACAGATCTTGAAGGATAGTTTTTTTTATATAACACTGTATTTTGCAGATATCTCACAAGTAAAGTGCCCTTTATGTAACAAGTGTTTTCCAGATGAAACCAGATCAACTACTCCACTAGTAAATAAAATAGTCATTCTTTATGTATGCCAACTTCAGAGGAAAAGTTCAATAAATAATTCAAATATTTCAGTGTGACTGTGTACATATGTTCTTACATAGTAAATAATAAAAAACACATGTATAGTCTGAATATACTGTATCCTGCCTGTGTATACTGGCTGAATAGGTGACTCTGCTACACTTGTTCCGAGTTCACTATTTCATGAAAGTGATTCTGTGTCTAGATGAGTCACTCAACGATTCAGCCAGTAGACAGGCTTATAATAACACGGTGTGATAATATTATGACATTTCAATATGGTGTTTTAAAGTTAACAGATCTAATGTAAATTCTCACCCACAACTTGCTGTATTCACTGTCAGACTCATATGCTGTCGTTTTTCCATTTTTTGTATTTTAATGAAACAGCATCGTCCAGCCTGAGAACTGTGTCGCTGGACTAATTTATTACTAACTTGTACTTGTAATGAAAAGAGGAAGCCACCATATAAGTATAGGCACACAACGCCTACTACAACATGTACAAGATCAAGAACTTTGTAGACACTGATAGGCTACTGGTATGTAAAGAATGCCACTTCACATACACAACATCATGATTTATCATCATATCACACCTTAATTCCAATACAACTCTGTAACTTCTGTTATTATCACTGAATTTACACATAAACATTTTAAAAGTTGACAAGTCAATGAAATTGTATATCATAATTTACTGCCAACCATTAAAGAATGTTTCAATGTACAGCTAATCCAACTTGACCTCTTGGGGTCATCTCATGACCTTTCAAACTGGTTCATTCTCATCGTTAAAGCCCTGAGTAACTTTTTTGGATTTGAACATTGTTACCACTCTAATTATCTACATCAGATGATCTATGTTTGTTTTAAGAGTATGTATATGAAAATAAACATTAATGATGGAATTATGAAAATAACTTTATGTCAACAATACCATAACATAATGGGTTGGTAAATTGGCCAATTATGAAAAAATGAATCAGTGTGATGTTTTCATTACTCACATTGTGCCTGCCTAATTTCTATATCAAACATCTTCAAATACATCTACTTTGCTGTCCCTGAAAAGTCATCACTCTATTTCTAATGAATTACTTGTTCAAATTCAACTTCTGCAATATTAACCCAAACAGTACCCAACACTTTAATATCTAAAATAATCCATACATTTCTACGGAAAAGAGATTTTTTGCACAAAAAAAACAAAACAAAAAAACTTTGCATGCAAGTCATTATGACTTGATAACATTTGAAGATTAATATTTTGTATGGCTTTGTGTATGTAACAGAGTATTAAAAATTTATAAAGAATTTGTCACAACAAAATGAATGTCTATGAACTTACAACCCTGGGCAAAATAATGTTATGTTACAGAGACATATATGTAAGCAGAGTTTATACAGTTTTTTGACTTTGGTGAAAATACTTACATAAAATCTCAAGTAAACTATTCTAGCATAATGTTATTGTCAATACGTGCCTTTCAAACATTATTTTCTGGCACTGTAAGCACATTAAATTTAAAATAGGTGTTCTTTCATATAATAGTAGACACGTTATGCATCATCAAGGCTGGCTAAAAATTAACTGTTTTCTTTAGTAGTCCTAGCAGGATACCAATTTCAGAAAGTGGTAGCCCAAGGATGATGGCCAATAGTCGTATATTCCTGAACTGAAAACAGCGTTCCTCAATTGGAAATATGTGTGTTATTGAAATACTTTTATCTCCATAACCTTCCATCCTCACATAATTAGTGGTCGCCCGAGTAGGCTACCAGTTACAAATTATGGTAGCCCCATGACAAGAATTGGTAGTCTGTGGACACAGGACTACTGTTAATTTCAAGCCCTGGACTCATACGGTTATGCCTAAATATCACATTTGAGTTCTGTCTATAGCAAATTGAAGTAATGGTTATAAGTTACTTTACGTATGCCTCAGTAATAAGAAATACTACACTAATACATTTATAATACTATAATTTATATTAGACATCATCAATTAAATATTTTGTTTGCCATCCTTGAATTTCCCAAAAAACCTACAAGGCAGACAGGAAAGAAAACAAACACAGAAGAAAACCCACAATGCTAGGAGGTCATGTAAAATTCACTTTTCTGTTGATTCACTTTCTGTTTGTACCTAAATTTACTAGACTGGTGAAATATAAATGTCAAGGTCCAAAGTTTGATTATCTTAAACAACTATTTAGATTATATGTATATGTTATTTGCCAAATACCGTTCCATATCTTGCTGCGAGAGGTAATTTTTCCGGTAATAACGGAGAGCCGGAGGCGAGCCGTTATACCGGAAAAATTAACTCGAGCAGCAAGATGTGGAACAGTATTTGGCAAATAACATACTTATACGTCACCTGCGACGATGAATTTATTTTTGAATGTCTAAAAATGCTGTTTCATTAAAAAATAAAATCACTTCCGCGTTATACTGTTGAGCGTAATATCATGCACCACTCCGATAACTGCAATGCGGTTGTTTACACGTCAGCCTTAACTTTATCATCCAATCAGAGTGCGCGTTTGCTCAGTAGTATGACGTAATGTTTACTATTTGCATATCACTCAGCGATATATTCAAACTTATAACCATCAGCTGAAAAATGAGTGCGTCTTTGTTTTGCGTACTGTATTCCATTAAATGTACAAAAATGTTCGTGATATGCTTTCTTGTTCTAGTTAGGCAAAAACTGCACCCTCTGTGGTGGTAATTTTCATATCCTTCATAAATTTAGGAATTCATGTTTACGATCGCGTGACGACCGCGAGTTCGCCGTCACTGGACTTTCGCCGTTCTGTGTGGAATTTTTGGCTTTTTCCCTGTAACATGAAAAGTACAGTTCAAAGACTTGTTACAATTTATACAACGGTGATATTTTGTTCGGTTGACAACAAATTTGGCATTGGAAATGCTGGTTATAGCTGTATCTCGAGTTGTCTGCTAGATTTGTTTACAAGGGGACGTGCAGTGATCACGTGATACAACAAGCAAAAATACGGCTGTTGGTGAAAAATACGCCTGTGTATCTGCAGGGCTCTCGACCAATCAGAATGCGAGATTGGTCACAGGTGACGTATAAGTGTAGTTATTCTGCGGATATCTGTAAGGTTTTCCATTTACAATAGAATACCATATCAACATTTTGAGCAGAATGAATTTTGCTTGTTTTTGCTAAATCTACCGAAAAACTTACCCGCATGTGGATGGCAAACAAAGAATTTAACTGGTATGGCACGTTATGGAGAAATAATTACACCCAAAACTGATAAAAAATCAGCTTGATGCACCCCTTTGCTGGACATGAAGAGATTTAAAATTCAGTGACACCTTTTTTGTCGTCATCTTTATTTCATTCCCTGGAAAGACGTTGAGACAAATCAGCCAAAAGGGAAATTAATGAGGCAATTATAAGTCTTGAAAGATCTTCATATACTTCTAAAAATATAATTTATGAGGTCCCCAAGCAGTAAACCTTTTATGACTCCCTGGAGGTTGGTACATGACTTATAACGAATATTTATCCATATCTCTTAAATATTCATATTAATCTTCATATTTTCAAAGTAATACCATTTCTAAGACTTCCGCGTCTTTCATTATTCGGAATGAAATTAAAGGGGAATACCACTCCAGGAAAATAGAGACATTTTCATAAAACTATGGGTTCTGCAGTGTCATTTGATGATTTTTACATCATGTACAATTACTTGCGATTACAGAGAAACATCATCTTGTGCATTTATACGGTATCTTTGCTATGGGCTATTGCATCATGGGAGTCAACAGAAATACATTATTCAATGGTTGAACACTGAATATTCATGACAGCTGTTTT
Source organism: Glandiceps talaboti (assembly GCF_964340395.1). Classification (NCBI taxonomy): domain Eukaryota; kingdom Metazoa; phylum Hemichordata; class Enteropneusta; family Spengelidae; genus Glandiceps; species Glandiceps talaboti. The sequence continues at coordinate 6,265,048 of NC_135558.1, read as the reverse complement.
TACATTGAAGGGTATAATATTTTTGTTCTCATGAATACCAGGTTTTTCAAATTATAGCAAAGCTAACGACATAAAATGTGAATGAACTTTACAAATAAGAGATAACACATCCCGGGAGGCCATGAAAGTGTTCCCAACTATGGCCACTAATTAGGACATATGCACGTAAGGCAAGACCTTTCATATAAATGCATCTTTCTTTCCTGTAATTAGGACCTAGGCAGAGATAACAACTTTTTAGTGTAGGCGAATCCTGATAAGTATTGTCATTTTCGTTCTAAATTAAAAACTTGCATGACTCACTGTCAACAAACAACAAAGTACATTTTTGCCAACTAATAATGTAGCTATCACTAGACAATACCTTAGAGAGCATTTAACATTGCTGCAAAGAGGTTTGTGTGTGGGTTTTTAACGACTAGTGGGAATTTAAGAAACATATTGATTCTAAACTTGCTCAGCGACCCCTAAAAAATTCAATTTCAAAATGATATCAAAAACACACTTGATTACTATAGTCTTTTTGTTGATGAAACACATTTCAATATTTTTTATAATTATTACAGAAAAATAGTTAAATCAGAACTTTCCTAAAATTTTGCAGTAATGATGCCGTAATATTTCATCCAAATATAGTGAACCAAAATGATGTAGATCTGAAATTAGAAATCTCTTTACACAATTTTATAATATATACTATTCCTGCAATCTTATTTACAAGAATGTAAAACAGTGGACCTATAGTAAAATAAATAGACAATTGCATTCAAGTTAGGGAGTCAAAATTACATATATATATCTATATCTGGAAATACTGTTAGACCCCCTAACATGTACAAGATTTGTAATATCACAGTGAATTCCCTGATCTACATGTGCTCAACCTAATCATAACGTCACAAAATGATTTCCTTGACAGTTTTTTTATTACTTGTATATTATACCCTGGGAAAGGCATGCCCCATTTACTTCACTCTGACCTTTGAACTTTGACCTGCACATTCATTGTTATACTGTGGAGTGTGACAAGACTAAACTACCCATGGGTTTATAGTTAATTAAAACATGTACACTATTATGCAGATAGTGTATGCACTTCCACCTGTCATCTATATTTACATGTATAGCAGCTGTCACATACAATATTGTCTGTCTCTAAATTATAAAACATGTCTGTTCCTTCACGAACAGAATTTCTCCAAACATTTTTATAAAAATTTAAGTTTATACATTCTATATCTCCAAAAATTCCAATCAGCGGGATAAAAATTATAAAATTTGTTTGCTCATCACTGATAAGAATTTCACCAAATATTGATCAAAATTTAAGTCACATATTCTACACTCCAGACTCATGGGAATCTGTATACAGCAGTACCAAAATTTACTTTGTTCTTTGCTGATCAGAATTTCACCAAACTTTTTGACAAACATTTAATTCCATATTCCACATCTTTGTCACATCTAAAGATAACAATCTTTATTACATATGTATGAGAGATTACTTGCACTGTATTAGAGTGCACTGTACTAGTGGTATTTTCACTGCAGTGCAATACCAAAAACATTATTGCCTACAAATATGCAAATGATATGCAAATTAGGACAAATCATTCATTGTACACAAAAGTGCGCGATTGAAGAGTATCATTTTTACAGAAATTTGCTGTTTCGGATAAATCATACTGGTATGTAATAATTACAGAAACCTATTCCTTATGAGTTCCAGTGTGGGTACTCAGGAGGGAGGGGGGAGGGGCATTTGCACTTGTGCTTGCACTCCTGCAATGTTTTCTGTTGCACTTTCACTAGCTATATGCTCATGAAAGTATTGCCACTGAGAACAATGTAAACACTCGTGCAAACACTCTGAGCACGCCAAACTTGTACTCATGCATCATGGGGTTCTGTCATACTAAACTCCATATCATAGTGGTAATAGTATCAAAGTTTACTGCAAAACACACCCCATGTTGGATAATCAATATGTATTCTGAGACCTGGTATTACATAATACAACATTTAGTTACCAATATTTCATTTTTAATCTGTTCTCCTTCAGGGACAACTTCCTTTTTTTTGGTAGCCATGCACCTTACCCAAATAACCAGATGAAGAAAGATTTATTATGAAAACCAATCAATATTCTAATTTCAAACATGTCTAATAACCCTTGGGGATATGATAACAAAGTCTAGTTATGTAATATCATAATTGTGTTAAATTTTCACTCCATTCATCTTTAAATTATGTATGTAATCAATAATACAAAAATCCAAGGAATTATTGCATTTGAAGTCCACTGAGGGGTATATGTAGAAATGCAAAATGACTTGCTGCATCTACAGAATCTAATGCTATGATTGATCTAACTTTTCTTTTTGTTTTGGTTATGTTATTTTCTATTTTTTACCCAATTCCAAAATATGCATGTTTGATAATACTACAAACAACTGAGGTATCACTGCATGTATAATGTTAATTAAGGTCACTCAGAAACATGGTAGAGGCTTGCTACATTGAAGAAGCATAGTCATAACTTATCCCACTTTTGTTTTGAAATACATGTACACTATATATATACTGTTCAGTTTCCCCATCAACAAACATCACTGGTTTGCAGAAGTGTTAATTTAAAGTGAACATTCTTTTAATTGAATACTGAAAAAACATTTCTTTTCATATTTCAAGTACTTTAAAACATTAACTGGATAAATTCAAATTTGAAAATGTAAGGGTTATAAATATAACTGGTACCTGTCTGCAGTTTGAAAATAATTTGCAACTTCCTTTTACTGTGCTATAAATCACCCAGTGTTCGTGCCATGCATATTAACAATAATACCACCACAGTTACTTTGTTGGAAAAAGTAATCCAAGGTACGTATGGGCCTGAAATCTAATGTAAAATTTATAGACATGACTTGCACTGAAAAAATGCCAATACAGGAAAGTACATTGTTATCTCTGATTTGTATTATTAATCTCAGGTAACTTCAGTAAATCAAGGAACGCAAGCATTTTTGATGACGTTAATTGTTTTCTGGGACATTTTCATTGGATTTCACAGCAGAAAACAGCTTTTTAATATATGTATCAAGTGATTTTATCTAAAGATTATATCTGGATTTCTGAATTTCTGAGGACTTAACAGGATGTTTGAATTAAATTTCCATTAAATAAACCAACTTTAACATAGTCTACACTAGATTTACATATTGAATCCCTCATTTACCATTTCACAAGTAAATTTTGACATTTTATCAACATTTTCAACAAAAGCTCAAATGTAAGATTCCATTCCAGAGAAACAAGACTGTGTAATTCCCATGTAAAATATATTTGTTTCTGTTACTTTCCTCCTCAGTATTCATGTTCACGACTTCCTGGTGTTTTAAATCTCAATTCAAGAAATGTAAGGTAATAAAATAACCCAGAAAATATATGACAATATAAACTAATAACACTGGCAGTAAAAATAGAAACTAAGCTAGGTTTTCTCTTTAACGTGTTTGTCGGTATGACAGGGTATTAAACACAGCTGGTCAGATATCCAGGTGCCCTTGATGTGTAACTTACATCATCCTTGTAATATAACTACAGGGCTGCAAAAAATGTAAGAAATGTTAAAAACCTTCACACATCTTAAATTCCCCGAAGACTTTGTCCCTGAGTTAAGATTTCTCTTTTTGCGGCCTCCACAATAGTTATGTTACAGCAAGGAATATAAAAGATCTTTCAAAGGATAGCAAAGGTCCTTATATGCACATTACAGGTTGATAATATGCATCATGCATCATTCCAATATACTGTCATTGACATACATGTACTTTACTTTAAGACGTGATGATGTAGGAGTTCAATATATATGAAGGAGTTCTTAGTCTGTTGTCATTTTCAAATGAGGTCACCACCGCTAATCACTTCAGCATCTCATATCAAAATATACTCATGACATAAGGTGGTTTAATTGTCACACCTCGTCTTTGACTTGTAGTAACAAGGCCCCTTATGTCACTCATAATTGCCTTGGCTGAACTAAGGAAGATATAACCCTAAAGAATACAATATCTAACTATACTATTAGAACTTCAAGGCACAGGTCCCTTTAGCTGTAACTACAACAATTTCATTAATTTAAAAATAGACTGTTTATTTGTATTGTTTACAAACAAACATCAAGCCAGTGTACACAGTCCTATCACTAACCAATAAACACGTAATTCAGTTAATTAGAAGGCCAGAATTGTTTTCAGTCCGTGATTGGTGTATTTTCAATGGGGCAAAAATAATATTTATTATTTAAGTTATTATAGCAAAATTGTAATTTTCTGATTTTTAATTAGAAATATCATAAACACCTATAGTAGAAGTTACATAGAGGTTTGACCTGCTGCAATTACTTTCATATTAAATTAATAAAATTGAGTCATATGTAACGAAGTCAGCATTTTCAAAAGAAGTCATCACCTTTTTCACAATTTAATCTGAGTTCAAAGGCATATTATAACCTAATTTGTCATCTTGTCCTATCAATTTCACATTAAACTCTACATACATCATCACGTCCTACTTTACATTCACTAAATTTATCTTTTTAACAGGTTTGACATTTTGTAACATTTCCCTTGACAGCTCTGACTCCTGTACTGACTTTAAAACACCTGATAATGAGCGCAAAACTGACACAAATCAACTTGTTCAAATCACTTAAGACTGCGTACTTGTGTCATATATTGTATCCCTTCCACCTGAAATAACTCACGCTTGCTGTTACTTGAGATTTACTATCAGATAAGGACAAGATATAAAAAGCGTTTCTGTTTAAGTGACTGCATCCAATTCAAGCTATGGCATCTCTGCTTATCTTTTTGTACAAATAGCATCTTTGCTGTAATGGTAGCAGAGTTACTGTTCAGCAAGCTTGTCATTTATTTTTCATTTAAACTTTCGCGTTTTCCCTCAAAACTAGACAAGAATCATTACGATAATTTAAATTTCATTAAAGAAATCGTCACTTTATTTGTTTTATTTTGTATGGCAACCTTGAAGCAGTTTCCATAGCTGGTTTTGTGCTGTATTGAATAAATAAACAAATAAAAATACATGTATACATTATTATGATATCTGCATGATAATTATGTCATTTAGTATGTATAGTACATTACCAATTTGCATATATATAGTTTTCAATCTATTTAATATTCATATCAGACTTTTCACACAACCTCACACGAATACTAGTCAGTCCTGACTATTCATGTATATTGACTAATTTTACAAACTGACAACACAATATAGAAATGTTGGACTATAAGTTTACCCCTATTAAACCATAGACAGTGAAGGGGAAACCCTCTAGTCTATGATTAAACCAGAAAAGGGTATTGTTAGTCATGAATATTCATGACTACTGATGAATATTCATTGATGAATATTCATTACAGAAATGGACATGAAAAGGTGACTTTAAAAGGAACCCTCTTATCAACTCACATTGACCTGGGCTGAACAAAAGTATATCGGCTATCAAAATTATCACATGATTTTTTTTTAATTTCAAGAACAGAAGGGCACTATAAACTTACTCATGGCTTTTCTCTTTACAGGAAGTTACACAATTCTTAAGAATTATAACCAAGTAATGTGAGATCTTACTTTTACCATGAATCATACCTTTCTTGTATTTGATTGATGAGAATGCAAATAGATGGTGACGCAGCACAAGTCTGGCCACTTTGCTCCACATGTAACATTCATAGAGCCTTTCAAGATGTTGCCGTCTCACAAAAATACATGTAGACAGTTCAAGGGAAATATGTACAAGTGTACACTACTGAACGCCTACCATGTACGCTTTTGAAAACATCCTGTGTTTTGTGTATATACAATACTTGGCTGGAGTCCCATGACATAACAGAATACATATGCATCTATACATAATAATTCTGATCACATATGCCCCCTATGTATGACACATTGTTTATCAAATCCAATGGTTATCAATTGCCAAATGTATTATTTCATCAAATTGTTGGTTTATACATTTGTATAGTAGTAGTTGGGAAGGTCTTGGGATCACTTCATGTCACTGTGTATTGTATGTAACTGTTGTTCAGTCTAATCATATACATGTCGACATTTTGTATGATCGCTATCCTCTCCATGTATAGTCAAATTGACAAACTTCACCGAAAATCTAGCTAAACCTCTGACTGAGGCAATGGCAAACAGCGTATGTCAGTAGTAATCCATCACAAACTGACAGCCAGTTGTAATTGGTTACTGCATTTAGACAACTGTTCATTATTCGATTAGTACAGCTGTTTAGACATGTATATCAACGCTTCAATACCCTGGGATCAATTCATGCTACTGTGTATTGTATGTAAACTATCACTGTCCAGGAGGTGGGGGTAAGCACAGAATCTTGTGCCAGAGTAACCAGTTTGACTATACAGTGGAGATGATCATAGTGATTGTAATGAGTAGACTATGGCTGGCTAGCCTGTATATCTTGATAGTCCTTTAAATTTATCACGGTTATTGTTTTCCACAAGTCAAGCTCTTGTTTTATATGTGTATATTATTCATGGTTCTTTAGTAAATATTCATGGATTATTAAAGTATTTTAAATTTCATTTTATACAAATGGTTTCCCTTTGTGGAAGATAATCAAATCAGTTTCCAGTACTATCCAGGTAATTTCAATACTTCTTGAACACAAGTGGTGAGATTAGTACAATTTACAGTCATCAAGAAAACTAGCATGACTTCATTTGAACTAAATCCAATTGTGTCCATGAATACAGCACAAACGTAAGCTAACAAGACTTCATCAAGTTGACTTTATCCACAATTTATCAAGAAAACTAACAAGACTTTATTTGAACAAAATCCAATCGTTTTCATGAATACAGCAGCTGTGTAGACTTTATCTAGTTCATATAACAATCACATATCCACATTTTATTCCAAATATTAACAAGATTTCATCGGAACTAAATCCAACTGTTTTCAATGCAGTAACATAATCTAACTCGACATCCCTCAAGTTCATATAACAATCACAAATCCACAATTTATCCTGAACACTAAAAACACTTTATTTTCACTAAATCCAATTGTTTTCATGAATATAGCAGTAACATGTTAAAATTGATGATAATCTTAAGCTTGACTTCATCAAGTTCACATCAATCTCTTATGATCCCGAGTACCTGGACATTCAACAAGACTTAAATTGAAAAAAATCCAAATGATTTCATGAATACAGCAAAATCGTAATGCAGCTAGATTTTATCAAGTTCATATATAAACACTCACTGTACCTGCCCTTTGACAAGATTACGTATGAAGAAGTATAAGCTCTGTACTCAGTATAACATTTGTTAAGACTTATTAAAACTTGGGTCAATTTGCTGGCACATAGTGACCTCTTTGACAACTAGTTAGATATGTAAGTGTATTTTAGTGTAATTAGCAAATTTGTTGTTTTATAACTACAGTATTAATGTTATTACCACTAATCTTTCTAACCAGATTACTGTAATCACTTTAAAAGATCAACGTCAAATCTTTGTAGTATTAGTATTGGATAGGGGAGGTCAGTATACACTAAAGCTATAGCCAGCATATTCCAGTACGGTACAATATTGTTATGGGTATAATGTAAACTATAGCATCTTTGCAATTTCAGGAACTATAAACTGACCTATTTCATTTCAAACCAAACCCAAAATGTTAGCAAGTCTTTTCCTTCATTGTTCGTTGACAAAGAGACGTCTGGGTGATTTACACCTGTTTTGTTCAAGCTTTGAGTTACTTAAAAAGAAGTGTGGATACAGCAGTTTTAAGTACAAACAGCAAAGTTGATCCCTTCCTGCATTTAAACTACAGTATTAGGATCACATGTCAGATGGTATTTCAACGCACATTTAGGCCAAGGTTGAGGTCTATATTACTAAATTCACAATGCAGGCACCATAGTCTAAATCTAGTCCAACAGCTGTTTTTTGGGGGCTGTGTTCAAATTAATTTCAACTGTGCTACTCATCTCAGACTGGACTTAAAATATAGACACAGTTTATGGATGGGTGATTGCTGAAAACGCCGCTTGTAAAGATCTTCACAGAATTGACATGTCACTTGGGATCAGAATCTGTCTAAATGCATTTACATTCATAAATATAAGCTGGCTTAAAACTAGTCCCGACTTAACGACCTTCTTGCACAGAGAGTCTCGACTTAAACCACTTTCTCGCACTAGCTTGACTCTACAACACTTAAAACACTCATGCCTTATTTTAGGAGTTAAGCCCAAAGGTTAAGATCAAAGCTGATGCAAAGACAACTTAAAGTGTGTGGTGTAAACCCCCTTATTATATTAACTACATACCTGCACAACCAAGTAGATTCATAGATGCATGACAACCATGACCATGGACCAGTGTTAACGCCATTGCTCCATGAACAAACAGCTAGAGTACTTGGCAGGTTTACTCTAGATAATCAGTATAGAGGTGAATATCCCCTACTTGTGTGTTGTACACTTGGCTGTAAAAGCATGTCAAAAATCTGAAACTGTAGCTGGAGGACGATAACACTTACTAGAAATTCCTACAATTCTATTTTTAATACACAGGAAATGGTCTACAGATATATAACTGACAATCACAGGTTGTTTTCAAAACATCACATCAAACAACACTACATGCTAATAAAATTTCATAACAACATCTTCAAATTTCATTAATATCTTTAAATCATTCATAATCAAATATTTTTCGGTTGAGTATATTAAACAAACATATTGGCTCATCAGTAATGTCAACTGATTCTATGTATCAGAGTGAACTATGATACGGTGAATAAAAATAAACTGATTCCAAAAATATCAAAAAACAAGATACTTATTTAAATAGTCACTATTTATAAAACTCAACAGACGTAAATTGAGGTCAGTCTGTTTATCACATTGTGTTGGTGAAACTTTTACTCAACGTTTATCGCTCTATCTCATTTTCTTTACATTTGTTGAAGGCAGCTTCTTTCTTTTTACAAATTCTAGTATTGGGACACGGTAAACCACTCATTTTAAGAGTGTCAACAATCAGATTAGTATGGTTTGAATTGTGACTACGTATCGGTAAACAAAAATTAGCTCCTAACATAAATCTGCATACAAGTTTGATTGGTATCACTTCAAAACAATCTTCTTCTTTTTTCGCCCCAAATCTATATTCACTTCTGACTATCCTATACAGAACTAACCACAATAATCAACAGATGTCAAAATCATGATTAAAAACAATAAAATTAGGTCTAACACTATCACTGAGATAAAATCACTAGACGCAATCCTACCTTGTGTTGTCTCTACAATGTCCAAGTGAGATCTGAACACTTTTACACCACCCCCACACCACAAATACTCACAATGCTAAATCACTCCCACGAGTACTATGGCACAAATTTCTGAGTAATCCTCTATTTGCGAGATAGCTGTACCACTGAAGGACACAGTATCTAATAGGTCTTCAAACTTTGTGTTGACTTTAATATGTTTCTAGGCTGACTATATTTGGTATGCCCTGGGCCCCACATCCCGTATCAAATGTTATCGTATTTATGAAATCTATCTTAGTGGATGACACTCTCCATTTGTCTTAGTTCATGTTAGATGATAAGTCATGACAGTTAAAGTTTATTTTCCAGTATCATGCTACACCACAATAGTTGTAAGTTGTATCTGTTGCAGCTGAAAATAACTTTACACTTGCACCGCTTGATACAGCAAAGCTATTTTTCTATGCGTTATTTATAGGATCCACTATACCTATTAACTTACTGTGGCTCTCTGCTTTATCCATTAGGTGAAAAATTACGTGTTTCCGATAACATAGCCTCAGAAAATAGGGTACGTAGGTCGGGATTTTATTTTATTTTATCTTTCAAATTGTTTTTATTTTTGAAAAATATTGCTTTGACCCAAAAAAATGAACAAAATGTCGGTCACAATACCCCTTCTGTGATAGTTTCATGAAATATGTACAGACATCACAAAGAAAACAGACGTGCATGAAGGTCAAGAAGACAGAATTTCTTATCTTTTTGTTGTAAATATTAAACTAATGTTTAAGGGTCGCTTCGGTTATTGGAAACACATAATTTTTTTAATTTGGCCCTTAATAGTGAAACTGTCACTATATTTACATGTTTGTACATGTATGGTTGTATAATACAGTACAGATTTCCTGCTAAATGCAGTCAGGATGTATGCTCAGCAAAAAAGGAAACATTGGAAAACGAACCTAACTGATAATATGGAAGTGTCAGCAGGAATGACAAATTTCACACTGAGTTTTCGGATGTTATTATTTCAATTTCAATTTCAATAAGTTTATTACAACCAAAGCCTCATAACTTATAGGAAAAGTCACATCAGACTTATTTCTGTCGTAATGACCATATACTTGCACTGATTATTGCTAGCAACTTGATCTCGGGTGATAAAATAGCACATAGGTAACTATACACAACTTTGAAATCTGATAATGAAACCCTACTGCATATGACATATGATTGGCCATTTGGGGGGGATTTCATAATATGAGGAATATCAAAACAAAGAGATCAGGGTATTCATGATGTCTTTACCAGAGGTTTTCTCATCAAACCTTGTAGGAAATCACCCCAGAATAGTTGAACATAGGTCAAGTGCAGTGGAGTTTCTTAACAAAATTTCAAATTTAATCAAGGTGTTATTTGATCACCCAAAATCATATATGTTGATAACAGTAATCAATACAAGTATACTAAAGGCAGAAATAAGCCTTATTACTGAACTTTTCCAACGAATACATCTAAGATCTTTTTATACGAGATCCAGTGATTTACTAGCAGTAGGACTTCTATTCTATTCAATCCAAGTTTTCACACCATTTCTCTATACCGTATATTTATCTATGTTCCTACATTTGTGGTGACGCACAAGACTACGTGTGGGTATCTTTTCGATCTGTGACAAAACACCTGTCTTTGATCACTGGGTAAAAATATTTTATTTAAAACTTGCATAATATAAATTACAGTGCAAGTGAAATGTTGAGTGGTCTAGATCATACATACAATAAACTACATAGGTATGTAAATAAACAATTACAATTTAAAACATTTTGTCACACACATTATGTATGTAATTTATAATTAAGCAGTACTGGGGTTGGGGACATACACTGTATGTTTTATCAGATGAAACTAGTAGAGCACACAATCTAAATCATACAGTTTTATTTTCTATACTCCCTTTGTAAGTACCGACAGCAGGTACTTTTCAGTATTATGTGCCAATGATCCAACTTGCAACAAAAAAGTCCAAATTATGGACACTATTAAAACAGAATCATAAAACCTCGTCCTTGTAAATACACAATATTTCTAGAATGGTGACGTAAACTGTGTGATTAAGTGTCATTTTTACAGCAGACACAGACAAAAGAGATTTTTCATAACATTAATTTTGTAAATTTCTATTAGGTAAAAGCATGATAGATGTGTAAAATAATACGATGTGGAACATATGTAAGTTTTGTTTTATCTACATATCAGATTTATAACGATGAAGTTCACTGAGCAAATCATTTCTAAATTTATAATAACCTTAAAGAAGGATCAATTCTCTTCAAAATTCCCTTTGTTTTCTTTTTACTTAGTTCATTGTTCTTTCATGGTCAGGACACTCATTGTCATGCAAATGAACTACCAGTATTCCATCACAGACCCTACATGATGGGTCTATGAGTACACATAATTCCCTGAAAGATATCTCTGTTCAATATACCTCCCACAAATGTTGACGATAATGCTGAAATCTTTATTTATTTACCTCATATGTACTCAATCACTGAAATATTGAAATCTCTGACTTTGGACAAAGAGACACACTATTCCCATGCATGTATTCTCCCTAATACATCCTTGCTATTCCTATAAACCCCAGGGTTTGAATCCCAGGTTTTGGCACATTTGTTATCTTATCTGTGTGTTAAATAGGAATATTTCTATGTTCTGGACCAACTTTTTCTACCTAATCCAGTACAGGTCTTTTAAAGGCTGGAAGCAATGGATCTAAGGTTTATGAATGAATGGTGTCAAGTGTCTACTTTTTCAGCAAACTGTTACTAATTAACACCTTCATAGAGGTGTGAACTACCTCCTTAATAGGTATATTAACATGTATCTGCCAAGGCGCCACTGTTTAGATAATATCTAAAACCATAGACAGTGCCATTTTGCTAAAACCATAGACAGTGCCACTTTGCTAAAACCATAGACAGTGCCACTTTGCTAAAACCATAGACAGTGCCACTGTCTATGCTAAAACCATGACAGTATCACCCACACACACTGATACTTCCATGCTAAAACCGACTCTCATCAGATCTTCTCTAAAATCTTTACATATAAATGATATATGTGACAAGACTCCAAAGTTTCACAGCATGGATAGAGAAATCAGTGGTCTGTGAACCACTTCCATGCATACACCCACACACAAGTATACCTTCAAGGTGTATCAGCTGTATAGTCATACAAATGTACATACTCTCTTGAAACCTAATAGACCAGAAACTGATTCTCATCGCAGGTGCAGTGCTCCTACACACAGCAGAGGTGTATTGTGTCATCTTTTTGTTGTATTTTTACAAAATCAACCTAGCCCATTCCTCCCACAACACTTACAAGTCACGATTACTACATTTGGTATCTATGTATATGAATCTTCCCCTAACCCACCTCATATGTTACAACATACGTTTGTTGTTGTTGTATTTTTTGTTGTTTTTTTTGGTGGTGGGGTGGGGGTGGGGGAAGCAGACAGACACAGCAGAGGTGTATTGTGTCTCTTTTTGTATCTTTACAAAATCAACCTAGCCCATTCCTCCCACATCACTTACAAGTCACGATTACTACGATTACTACGTTTGTTGTCTATGTATATGAATCTGCCCCTATCCCACCTCATACGCTGCAACATACATGTTTTTTTTTGGAAGGGAAGCAGGCAGACACATCAATCAAAACCCTATCATCTTTACTAATTACATATTTTGTTATCTTGTTAACTATTTTAGTCCTGTCTACAAATAAACAAACTTGGAAATGGTTGACGACATTGATCTTTTTTTTTTGATACCACACTGTAATGTCTATACTGTATACCATGCATACATTTCATTTTTTTTGCTCTCTGTGTGTATCACCATCAAGTAGGTAAAATTGTATAGAATTCCACAGACATTTGAAGGAAGGTGGTCCATTTTTATAATTTTTTTGTTAAATTTATGGGTAACATGGTAAACTTAACAATTTCTCTCTGCCACCAAAACCTGGGTTCTCTTTATACCCAGTGTTTTGTTTGTAAGTTGGTAAAATTTACCAGAATTTCACAGCCTTGAAAAGGGTGATCTATTTTTAAGTTACACAGATTTATGACATTTATGGGCAAAAATGTAATTTTACCAGATTTACAGCTAGAATACTTCACTGTATAATAACCAAAATGTGGGCAGAAATATACATTCTCCAGACTTCTGCCTGTAATACCAGGGTTCTATCACCCACTAATAACCTAGAATTACTATGTTTTGAAAAGACTGAGAATACCTGTTTTGAAAGATTAATACAGATTAGACCGAAAACAAGTCGTCATGACTGGTATAAAATGTATAAAGAGCAATGAACACGAAAGATGACATCAGAGTACACCACAATCCCATGTACATGTAAATGAATGACTACCCTTCAAGGCTGAATTCTCCAAATTTTATCCATTCATGGTTGTTCCCCCAACTGATTGACCTTTGACCTGAGTGGATGACTCACCGCTGTCCTGACATTTATAGAGATGAATGAAATGAAACGAACAATACCAACTCAAAGACAGAGAGTAGTAAAAGGAAGAATGATTCACGTCTATAGTGGATATTTGTGAAAAGAGATTATCTTACACATTGGGCTCAGTGAAAACAATACAATGTAAAGCTATCCTGTCATACTGGTGTGTAATTTACTCATTCGAAATTGAGAACACACAATGTGGGTTATAGTTATAGACTGTCACTTTGCTGTATCACTCTGAAATTGTCAGTTTTATACATTTTTTAAGAAAACAATAAAACTTCTGTAATCCTGTTTTATCATGAAATATTGTTTTTCAACTGTAAAATAAAAAAATTACCACAGATTATAAAAGTTTTTATCCATATAATGATATACTATTATTACTATTAAAAATGCAAGAGAGGGCACAGAAATCAATAGTGTCTACACGAATCTATACCTTCACATGTATACCTTATTATTCAGATTATTATTGAAGGTACATTGTGCATCTTAAAAGGCCTAGATTTCAATCCCAGGTTCCCTCATTAGTTGTATCTTAATATCCATGGAGACTGGAGTGATGAGAATAGACAGGATTATTCTTTTGTTCTGGACCGACTTTTTCCATACACTGTTACTTTGCCAGATAACTCGCACTTAAATTTTAAAGCTAATCCATACATTGTATATGCAAAGTATTATCATGCTCATATTAATTTTCATAATTTGTTTATTTTAATATGTGTCCTAAGTCTGCCTGATGTTCATAGATTTTAAGTTTTTTGTAATCAAGTTCTTTAATTTACCACCTCTCCTCAGATGATTATAGAGTAACGAGTTTTATGCAAAATTTCTAGAAAACAAAGTCCAATAGTTACCATGGTAACACCGACAGACTGTACAAAGCGGTATACAATATGAATCAGAATATGTCAGTATGTGCTATACAGACAAATGTCATTGTTAATCAGCCCAAAAGCACATTGTAATGAAGACAAGAGAACTGATACATTTGATGTATACGAGACAGCCAGTTTTCTTTTGTGATAGCGGCTAGATGAAAAATCCAAAACCATAGATACTATTACCATATACGTACAGTCCACTCTGTTGTATAATAATATACATTATTCACTTGTTCATTCTAACTGATTTCGTCACTGCAAATATGTACAAATCACACCTTCTGAATTTAGAAATTATAAAAGTTTCACTCCATTACTGATATAAAGTAAGATTTGAATCTAGGAATAAAGGAAGTGAAATTAAATCTCTGTGAATTTAATCATTTTTTACTGACCCATCAATTCAGTTATTCTTTTATTGTTGGCTCATTAATAAAACACTTTCTCTTATCATCAATGTTTGGTAAAATTTGAAATTAAATCTACAAACCAATTTGTATGTAAATTTCACAATCAACTAGACATTTGTAGCTAATAAAGAATGAGATAAAGGTGCCCTATATTTTTTTTTATTCAGCTGAAGAAAATACGACTGACTAAGTGGCCTTGTCACAACAAGTCACAGATAAGTTGTGACAAAATCTTTCTATTATGAGGACTTTCAGCTGAATGAGGAACAAAAATTGGAGAATAATAAAATTTCACCCATACAAGCCTAATTTCAGAAATAATTGGAAATGTTATACAGGTTAAGTTTTGATTCACACTTCTAACACCACAGTACCAATGATGAAGAGGCACGCTGCTGTGATGTACGATGACCTAGTTACAAATTTCATATTTTCTGTTTGAATACCCATTACTTGGTTTGTGCAAGGTATGATTAGATATAGTTCCCCAATATTTCTTTGTTCAGTAAAGGAAATATGAGTGACCTAAGGGGCTTTGTGACTATGAGTTGTTGGAAAATAATGTAATCAAACAACATGTATAATTTATGAAAAATTTGGAAAAATAAAGACTATTTGAAACATTTTGACTCGTAACTTGACCAGTGACATACACATGGGTTGTCTTGACAACAGGGTATACAATTTGCATATTTTCAGTTCAGAGACAACAACTTTGCTTGTGTATAATATAACATATTTTACCTGTACATCTAGTACAATTATTGTCAATTTTAAATATAATACTTCCCTCTAGCATCACCTTTGACGAATAGAAATGGCAATAAATCAATTCAAAAGATATTTGACAATTCAAATTATAAACTGTACAACTCTGATCTTTGTTCACACAATTCATAATTTCTATTCCTGCAGAGTTGTTAAAGAAAGTGGGTTACTTTTTTCTTATGTACAAATTGTTTTGACTTTTATCAGCAACTTAGGGGGTCTAATATGCCTCTTCAATCATCAACATTGTTTTTTTTCATATCATGAAACTCTTCTTTGCCTATCAGTTGACAACACTGACTTCTAGTTTCATTGAAGCTGTCTAATATATAACACAACAAGGCCACAGGCTGTGACAGGCCAACTAAAAACATCCTTTGCATTTTGATAAATGTTGCATATTATAATCTTTGATTTCCATTTCTTGTATAATAATTGCTTTGACATCTGGTATGTTGTTGACTACCATACGTGTAGAATAGTTCGAAGTGTGGACTCACCACAACCTTTACTCAGGCAGGCTCCTTCACATTTTCAAATTCATTTTCTTTCCCTTATTATGCAAAATAAACTGTTTACTAAAATAACATTTCCTGAAACAAAAAAGCCATTTAAACAAATGCCATTGTTTTGCTTAAATGATTTTCTTTAAAATTCCAAAGATAGTTAATAGCTCTCTACATACATGTATGACAATAGACAATACTATTTTTAATTATCGAATCTATTACTGTTTGTGTCCCATGTTTTGTTTCATTCTTCTGAGCAGCAGTGAACCACCAACAAATTAGTCAATAATTTCCGACTTTGGGTACTGTGCAATAAAAAAAGTACTCACCGATGAATCATTATTTCAGAGTTGAAAATTTCAAAAACATAATTGAAAAATAAAATATTGTATGTAGCAGGTACATGGCATAACTTTAACATACAGTATTACATATCTACACATCTGTGGGTTGTGTATGCTTCATTGGACATGAATTCAATCCAATGAACATCATTCACAAAGTGAAACTGCGTGTGTACTCTGAACGCAATGACATCATCATGTCCAGTACAAGTATATTTACAGGTGATACTAATGAGGTTGACATCAATTGATTTGTTGTCACCAAATTTGGGAAGTACAGTTTATAATTTACACCTTGGCCAAGGTACATGTCTCAGATCTGATGTAACAGGAACTGGCAGAGATTATTAATATACCTGTAATGCCATCGATATGTTGACATCAAAAGTTGTCATGAAGTAGGGTTGGAAAAGGAATGATGAGATGGGGAGGGGGGTGAGAAAGGGGAAGAGGGGGAGACATACACTGTAGGAACATAGTATTCTTTGCTTTTAAAAAAATCTATAATAAAATACTAATAAATACTTTTTTGCCTCAACTCTCAATTTCCTAAATCTGTGAGTACAAATTTTACAAAAATATTATCTCTCACTTTGAAAATAAAACTTCTCAATAATGTAACAACACATTGTTTATATTGACTGTACTGACAAGCAAATATGAATGTGTACTTTTTGGTCAAGATTTCTATTTACAGGTGATACACGGACTTTACACTGTATTGTGTTTACGACAGCTATTTCCTAGCCAGACTTGGAAGGTATCCAGACATGGTGTACAACACAAGGAAATCAATCATTCAGTAAATAATATTGATCCTAATTTAATATTCATTTCTGTTCATCAGTCCATGTATTGATAATGGTAGTCTGGACGCCAACCTGGTCTCTAAATGTGAGCGGAGGTGTAAATCATAATGATACTGTATTGGGACTAGACTATGCTAATGATATATACTATGTGTACAGCTTAAAATTTACAAATACATTTACTCAAAGGTGATTCAGGGTGTACAATAATACGAAGTCATTATATCTGCGACAAAGTTTTAAAAAAAATTCCAGTTTGCAGCTAGTGCACCTTTAACCTGGTACTGAAGTCACTCACTTAGACTTACTAGTAAACATGTGCACCTAGTGAAAGTTTCACTATTTTAATCGGTCTTTACTCTACAAGATCTCCTTTCAAATCCCTTACATCTAGTTACAGTTATGTACCTAACAGGTCTCCTATTTCACATTTCAAAACACACTACTGGATTTACAATAAATTCTAAATGATTTGTTCACATCAGTATATACTTACAGTGAAAATGAAAGTTTGTAATTGTACAGTTGGTCACTTACACACATTTTTCGCAAGTTAGCAATTAAAGTTAATTTGTAGAATCTTAATACTTATAAAGCATTGTGTCACAAAACTCCATTATCACTTTAATAAATGGCAAAGTATAATCCTCATTTGCCATACTACATCTACTCATAGATTCAACAAATTTCTTGAAAGCAAATCACAAATTTTGGCCGACAAGACATTTCATCAGCATCGTCAGGGGTGGACTACAATGAGCTATTGTAGTACTTACTTGTTTACAAACAATATCCCTTGGCAGAAAGAGTACTAGGTTCTAGAGGTACACATTCACCGGACTAATTTCAGTCAAAACCTAAACTATGCAATTACATACAAATATAGTATAATTATCAACTTCTCAATGTTTACATATCTCTCTGTCTCCTCTTGACCTTTCTATGACCTTGTCCAGGAAGTGAACCATACATAGCGAACTTTTCAAGCAGTGTTTGTTCCTGGCAATGTGTTCACACTAATAATTAGGATGATTTCTCTTTATAAATGATAGAAATTGCAAGAAATTTGATAGAATAACCATAAATGTGTTCTGCAGTAAAACATTATCACATGGTACTAACTCTAGGTTCCCCCAAATACAGCACAAGGTAAAGTTTGAACTAATATGCCTTTATGGTTGGGAACTCTATCACAGCAGTTTTATAAAATGTGTAAATACATACATGTACATGCAGCTACCCTGTCTACAAAAGTGGCACGGGCTGTACATCGTACATCATACTATCAGAGCATATAATCCTACCATCAGAAAATGAATGGAAATATTACACAGAAGGTGATAAGTGTATCTACGTACAATTGTGTACGTGTACGGAATGCATCAATGCTAAATATAAGCCAATACTTATATAGAGCCTACATACATGATGTACATGTAATATGTAGTACACAATTATGTTGGATATTCTGTAATATTCACATACCTATATACCATTTCAATTCATACATATAAAGTAAATATTAATATAAAAACCCACATCAAAGGTCCATGAATCACACACGAGATTATCTCCAATACTATCAATGTCAAGGAGAATCTCAATTGGATTTAACTCTGATGTGGGATTACTGCATTCTAAAATCTAGGTTGATTAAAAGATTTGTCGTTGAGTATTCAATCATTTAAAAATACAACAGACATCTTAGTAATCTTTACATCTGTTTCGAAAATTTATTACACGTATTTGCAGAAAAAAAAAATATTTGACTATATATTCACTTCTGATTCTCTGTGATTGGAACTTTGAAATTAGATTGTAAGATATGTCGTTGTGTTGTTCAGCCCTATCAGGCTTCCTAAATCCTGAGTGGTGCTGACTGATAGCGTGGTAGGAATGTATGTATCTTAACAGACTAATTTGTAATGTGATCTGGAGCTTGTGTAAAATAAACCATGTCAGGCACTAGTAAATCCATCTATAAATGTACTAGTATCCTTCAACTTTGAATAATACATATCAAATGAATAAAGTAACACAGTGAACAATCTGATTAAGTTCATGCATGTACAGTATACCTTTGTGTCTAATCATTGTAGTAAATCGTTCAAAGTTCTACTATGATTTACATATTAATTGCCTTGATTTGCTAATTTACAGTATAACTGAACCTGTGACATGAATGTCGTTGTGGTGTACTCAAGACATCCACATGCATGCTTGCGATGTTCTCTTCAGGTACACTTATTGAGTGAACAAGTGAAAATGCAGTAGAAAACACTACAAGTGTGAGTGAGATGTGCAAACACAAGTACCCACACCCACACATCATAGAGTTCTGTTATTAATTGCAAAGGTTTATCCATGGAGGTACTGAGGACTAATACCTCCATGGTTTATCCATAGCGAATTTTGTTCAATATTACTCTGTGTTCACATAATTTTGTGGATACAATTTTACAATATTTACTGTTTTCAGTATTGCATTGCAGAGTAAATACCCTGAGTATGCATGCACAGCAATGTAAAGTAATCACTGATACATTACATATATTCAGTTTCAAGAAAGTACATGTATCTGTAACACACTTGTAAGGTAGACACACTTGTATAAAGGTAGATTCCCCTGACTGTTTTACTTCAAATATCCTGCCAGGATTTAGCTGCTGGGATAAAATTTAAAGCAGTTGTATGTATTCGTTAGTATTACTACCAGTATTCATCAAAAATAATATTGACACCATTCCTGACAGACAGGGAAATAAATACTATTAGCTGTATTTATACATTGCAAAACTATGCACAATAACAAAAAGTGGTTGAAAATGTTTGTTTTTGTACTTTGTACAAGATAGAAGAGAAACATCTCCCTGATTGTAAGATATTTGATCTAAATTGCCAAACTCTTTGAAATAAAATTATACACAGAAAGAATTTAAGATCAATGCGATGTTTGGAGTATTGGCAGAAAATGACTGAAACATCCTGAAAATAATATTTCCTATGCAGATGTTGAAGTAGGGCATCATTCTAAATCTAATCTTAAACAAGACTATGAATATTTTATGACCCACAGCTGTCCAAATTACACCCACATTTACATCTTGGCTGTTCAGCTGAATGATAGTACAACCTGCAGTAATACATTTCTGTCTACTTCCAAAATTCCCCTTAGGTCTACTCTTTTTAGAGTAATTAATAGGTTCTGTCCTATGATTTCATGATAATAATAGAACTCAGTAAACACAATACAATCCTTGCTAGTTAAATTTCTTACAGCTGTGTCATTATTTTTCCAAAGTCATTGTGAGAACATCACTTCTCCGTTGCTCTAAGATAAAATGGTCATTTAATCTCACTGCATGATTTAATAGTATCATCAAATGTATGAAAAAGTAAATAGCAATGCCATAATGTTTTGATGAACACGTCAAACCTTTACTTTTACGAGAAATGGTTAAATCCTTTGTCTTACATATAGCTTTAATGTATAAAGTGTGAATAAACAGTCCAAATATTGAATTGTTTGAACATCAACAAATTATAAATGTAGGGGATACTGATAAGATTTCATCACAACATGAACATGTGGGTGATATTGTACACTTTATCAAGTGCAATGACTTGAAAAAAAAAGAACCAAAATTATGAAGAAAAAAATCAGTTAGCTACTGTGGCTTCAATATTGAATTTACAAAAATCTGAATGTGTCACCAAGAATTAAATATTTCTATCATATAGAGTTAATATCATTCAATAACCTTTGACCTTTCATTTTCTAAATAAACTTCACTATGAAAAATACCTACGTCTAAATAATCATAACATTAAAATATATCAATTTCCTATTTTAAATATTCTTCCTGATTAAATATGATATGCGTCTATTCTAACAATTTTGAATATTCTTCGATAGGGTAAATGTGACATTGATCAATTGCAACAATTTTGAATAGTTTTCCATACAGTGAATATAATGTTTATTCCATTCCAACAATTTTGAATATTCTACATAGATTAATCATGGAAGTATAACCCACGTTATACTTCCATGGATTAATTTACTGTAAATGTGATATTGATCAATTCTAATAATTTTGAATAGTCTTCCATACAGTAAACATAATATTTATTCCATCAGAGTTTTTAAAATTCTGTCTACCGAAGATATTGAATGTTGTAAATGGTTTCAGTTTCAATATTTATCTGTAAATCAATCTTAGTATAGTACCAACTGATATCATTTTGATTTTATGGGCATCTTATGTTATAAAATTTCTACAATTTTTGTTATTCACAAACAGTTATCAACTATACTTTTGAGGATACAATTAAATGAGTTGAATTGTTAATGTTACTAGATACATTACGATGATCCATATAATAGAATACAATTAATGGCTTGATAGTAAATTCTGAATGGTTTACCATGCATCCATTATGTTATCTTGTTGGATAATATTACATAACAGTAGTCATGAATTATTTAGCTTTTGGGTTTTATCTGTGAAACACTTTTTTTCACATTTTTTTCTCCATATTTTCAAAGGATATTCATATATAATGATTATTTTCCTCAGTAAATTTTAAAGATGACAGTTTTGAACATATAAATATCTTAACAAGCAATTATAATATACTAGTAGTATACAGCGACATACCAAGAACTGTACGTGAAATAAATCTGAATTGCTTCATGATTTCAACTTTTTTACTCACAGCGAAGGACATCAATTTTAAAAATAAATATCCATGTTCTACACTACTCAGTTCAACTTTCCATTAACTCTCTTCTATTGCTTTTGCAGATAGACTTCAAAAGTTGACCAGATTTAGAAAAAACTTGACTAGTTAGTGAGTTGCGGTCAATGAAAGAATGTGAATCAAATAGCCTTAACCTTATCTTACCCTCTGCGGGACATAGGTTGTTGTTTACTTGGCTGTCACCTGATACACTGGCATACAAGCTTACATTACTACTCTATATCAGGTGTGTCCACAAACTGTTTTAAGAACAGTACATGATGGTTATATTGTTCTACAATTAAACAACAAAACCTCCTTTTGCAGAATCTAATCTCCCTTGAAAATGGCTAGAGCTTGTTCCAGACAATAAACTTTGGAGGTGGAAACCACTTCCTTTCACGGATCGGAAATATGCTTGGCGTTTATGCACGTTCGAAACAATCATGAATTGTTGGACAAGGGAAGGCAGGAACTCGTACCAGAAACAACGTATACAGACAAATTAGACAATGCCAATACACACAAACATGTTATCATTGCGTTCTCCGTATGCAAATACTTGTTCACAGGTTCTCTCTAATTAAATTTGCCCAATTTCTTTGAAACTTCGGACAAAAAGTTCACATCCTTGGATTACAACACAGACAACACGGCTCCACTTTTCGACGCGGAAGCAAAACCGCTTGTGATATGTTTGCGAAGTAAATAAAAACATGCCCAGCTCTGCTTCGATACGATCCATCGAACCACGGCAAGGCACGACCAAGCGATCTGTTAGACAGCGAGACATGCTTACACTGAAGTCCAAAAACAACTTACACCCCTGGCGTACATGGAGAACTGTCAAATCTGTCACAAAGTATTCGAGATACGAGTTTGACTCGGGAAGGGCACGGCGATAGAAGAAAATATTGCTTACCTCCGCCCTTGCTCGACATCTTGGACGAGGAACAGTATTTCTACTGTTTAATACAATACAGCAGTCGTCATCGCTGACGTACGTATGCGCTTTCAATGTAACTCACGTCGTGTATATTTTTAGTAGCTTCGCAGCTCAGAAAAGTTTACCAATGCGGGACGCCATATTGTACGAAGGGATTTCCTCAAATTACCTCTAGATGAAAACGAGGCGGAGATTAAAGTCTCGCTGAACTCTCGAAGTTACTGAACCGCAAACGAGATATGGTAACTTTTTAACTAAAACTTTCTGATAGTGATAAACGTTACTTGGCAACTGCCTACCTTGTAATAAAACAGTTATGTATATTCATTTATTTGTATACATCAATCCATTATTAAACGGACTAAACCAAATATACCAATATTTTTCTTTCGTAAATATAGGGAGTGTCCAGATTTTACTTCCAGGGGGACACCGGAGGATTTCCCTTTTCAAGTTCCTTGTGTATTTTTTTCATCGCCCCCCCCCCAGAAGCTTGGGGAAAATTGATGCCCCCTGCAAGTTCTTGATTTTTCCGCATGCCCCCCCCCCCCATCCCATAGACTTACACACATACACACACACTATACATACACAATGTACATGTGTATGTATGTATGTATGTATGTATGTATGTATGTATGTATGTATGTATGTATGTATGTATGTATGTATGTATGTATGTATGTATGTGTGTGTGTGTGTGTGTGTGTGTGTGTGTGCGCGCGCGTGCATGCATGCATGTATATATATATATACAATTACAAAATACAAACACACAGCTTCAGCACCATGCCTACAGCCTTTGAACCTCTGAACCTTTGTTCAGTTGTGCTAAAAAAAATAAATACTCATAACTTATAAAGTTTACATACATACATACATACATACATACATACATACATACATACACACACACACACACACACACACACACACACATACATACATACATACATACATACATACATACACAGATACATACATACACACATACATACAATATTGTATAAGAAGTAATATGGTTAGTGCAAAATACTTGTGTATGTGCGGTGATTGAGACATAGCTCTAAGAGAGTTGCCTCCAAGATCTCTGTTGAGACACAGACAAGTAATACTCGTCTGTGGTTGAGAACGAGTGAAATATTCAAGGTGGTGTGTAGCGCCCTCTCTGGCTGAACACCTTACATTGACCATAGACCCTACACCCTGGTGTAGGGTCTATGCATTGACTGACCTTTTCAAACATTTTTGTAGTACCTCAGACTTGCTCAAGTCAATCTTTATTGAATACATTTTTGAAGTACGAAATCAATGTGTTCAATTGTGATTGCTTATATAAGAAACTGAGAAAAATAAAAAAATGTTGACCACATTTTCCTTGAAATGAGGAACAAATTCAAAACATTTGAAGATTAGGAGACAAACAACCCCAAATCTCCCAAGGGAATAATAGTGCCAGTCTCGTAATACCTCCACCATTGGGAGTTGAACAAATGTTATATTTTCTCCCTAATTGCCTGCTTGTTTGCAAGAAAGATATCTAAAAAAAGTAATCGCTAAACCAAACAAATATATTTTGATAAATATAAAAGATATATCAAGTAATTCATATAAATATTCCATTTTATTCACTCAATTGGTCTGTGTCCCTCCCTCTTCCTCCTCCTCCCCCTCTCTCTCTCGCTCTCTCTCTCTCTCTCTCTCTCTCTCTCTCTCTCTCTCTCTCTCTCTCTCTCTCTCTCTCTCTCTCTCTCTCTCTCTCTCTCTCTCTCTCTCTCTCTCTCTCTCTCTCTCTCTCTCTCTCTCTCTCTCTCTCTCTCTCTAAGAACTGTCAGAGTAGCAACCAAAATTTCACTATTAAAGAATCACATTTCAATGGTTTAATTTATTAGACATCAAAATTGTGTACAGTTCTGATAAATAAATGAAAGAGTAATCTACTAATAATTATTATTGGAGTTCTACACATGATTACACATCTTTTGATAGTGTCTCAGCTAGATAAGTTTGAGAATTGGTAGAGAAGTAAACATAATTATGTGAAAAGACTGTAAAAAAGGACATGTCTGAGTATAAATGTGTTCTGAGTTTGAACGACAAATGCGAGAATAAATTCTTTCCACACTTTACACTCTGTCGTTATATATGATAAAAATAATCTCTAAGGCTAAAAAAAAAAAAGAATTATTTCTGGTCAGTGCACACATCACTTAAATACCCTCACATCGGTCACACTTTAGGCAGAATGTCCTGACCAGAAACACTTCTTTTTCTTTCAGCCCAAGTTTGTATAGTTTGTATGGAATGGTTGGCGTTTTATTTCAAGATTACAAAAATTACAACGATAAACAACATATTCACTTATGTATGGAATTAGACAAAATGGAACATATTTAAATTTTATACATATAGTAATGAAGTAGATATACATGTATATTGAACAATATATTGTGTGTATGTCATAGAAATAGTCAGTTCATGTCATGTACTCTGGGATTCAAACAAGTTTGTCAATCTCTCTACAAGTGATCCTGCAAACAAGGTTGATTGTAAAATTCACTGAAAAATTCAAAATATACATTCAGGAAGATGAAAATGCAAATGAATATATATAAGAATCTCTGAATATTTACCACACCGTCTATACACAAGAAGCAAGATACAAATGTGTCTTTTGTTGCCTAGTACTATAAATAAAGTACATACAATATTACCAGTATATCTCACATTGTAGATATTTATAGATAATCTGTTTATCTAGTCTGTAAGGTATGCCATGACAGGACACTTACAGTCTACTATTTATCATGTTACGGAAATCTACTTCTCAAACTACAATTGCATTTATATGAGTTGTAAATCATATCATCATTACCAGGCATTGTTCACAGAATTCAGAATAAAGTAAGTCAAAATTCAAAAAAGGGGAAAAAAAAAACTTTAAACAAAACATCACATGAATAAACAAACATTTATTTTTAACATTTATAACAATCATGCTATTCCTATAAGAGACTGGAAGATCATTCTTTAGAACCACGACCCAAAATATTAAGAATATGTAATGCATATGTAAGTCACTCAACCAAGCTTTCAAAAATTTGATGCAAGATAAAGCTTGGTGGCAACACTCTGCTGTAAACTAGAAAGACCTAACTTGATATAGAGTCTGGTTCCAGGTTTCTTGCCCCTGTAATCTATTCTACCTTATTGCCAATCCATTTGATTTTTAATACATTAGTTAAGAAGCAGACCTCATTAAACAAACATATATTTGGTCCAGTGTTCTTCAGTCCCACCCTACATCATAGCATTACCCAAAAGGTGCACAATTATGGTTCTAATTTTGCTCAAAGAAATTCAGAAGCAGACATCATAGCAATGGCAAGGCTCGATCTGACATCTTGCAGATTCCAAGCTAGCCACTCCAACTATTTGATCATCATGAATGTCTGTCTCCTTCATTTTGCTTGAATTCCAAAACAGGCAAGGTTAAACTCTATATACACAAGACCTCGGGACAGAGTCCTTCAGTTTAGCCTGGTATAACATAACTCCTGGTGACTCTGTTAGTCAGTCTATGGTTAATCTATACATTGGACCTAGCAACAGAGTCCTTCAGTCTAGCCTGGTATAACATAACTCCTGGTGACTCTGTTAGTCAGTCTATGGTTAATCTATACACTGGACCTGGGGACAGAGTCCTTCAGTCTAGCCTAGTATAACATAACTCCTGGTGACTCTGTTAGTCAGTCTATGGTTAATCTATACATTGGACCTAGGGACAGAGTCCTTCAGTCTAGCCTGGTATAACATAACTCCTGGTGACTCTGTTAGTCAGTCTATGGTAAATCTATACATTGGACCTAGGGACAGAGTCCTTCAGTCTAGCCTAGTATAACATAACTCCTGGTGACTCTGTTAGTCAGTCTATGGTTAATCTATACACTGGACCTGGGGACAGAGTCCTTCAGTCTAGCCTAGTATAACATAACTCCTGGTGACTCTGTTAGTCAGTCTATGGTTAATCTATACATTGGACCTAGGGACAGAGTCCTTCAGTCTAGCCTAGTATAACATAACTCCTGGTGATTCTGTTAGTCAGTCTATGGTTAATCTATACATTGGACCTAGCAACAGAGTCCTTCAGTCTAGCCTGATATAACATAACTCCTGGTGACTCTGTTAGTCAGTCTATGGTTAATCTATACATTGGACCTAGGGACAGAGTCCATCAGTCTAGCCTGGTATAACATAACTCCTGGTGACTCTGTTAGTCAGTCTATGGTTAATCTATACATTGGACCTAGGGACAGAGTCCTTCAGTCTAGCCTGATATAACATAACTCCTAGTGACTCTGTTAGTCAGTCTATGGTTAATCTATACACTGGACCTGGGGACAGAGTCCTTCAGTCTAGCCTAGTATAACATAACTCCTAGTGATTCTGTTAGTCAGTCTATGGTTAATCTATACATTGGACCTAGCAACAGAGTCCTTCAGTCTAGCCTAGTATAACATAACTCCTGGTGATTCTGTTAGTCAGTCTATGGTTAATCTATACATTGGACCTAGCAACAGAGTCCTTCAGTCTAGCCTAGTATAACATAACTCCTTGTGACTCTGTTAGTCAGTCTATGGTTAATCTATACACTGGACCTGGGGACAGAGTCCTTCAGTCTAGCCTGGTATAACATAACTACTAGTGACTCTGTTAGTCAGTCTATGGTTAATCTATACATTAGTCTATAACAAATATTACATCTATACTACCCTAGTCTACTCTATTTTTAAATAATACCAAATTGGCAGTAAGACATATCTCATCAGTAAATACATTCTGAGTAATAAGTTGTTGTAAACATACCAAATAAACTGATTGTCAATCATAAATGAATTCCTTCCCACAAAAAAAATTCTCTGAATATTATTAACAAATTATCATAAACCAACCAAATAATACTGATTATGAAGTATAAATATTGCTGACAAAAACTCTTTCCTCGGCATAATGAATACTCAATTTGTAAATTGCTCATACTGATAAAAATTCTCTATAAAAATGTTCAGTTTAGTTTTGATTTTGCAAAGTACACCTCCTACTTATTTAAATAATGTTGCAAAAAAGTCACATAATTTTCAAAATAAAATAAAATTTATAGTTTGAAAAACATTCATACTTATGAGTTATGTTTTATTTTATCTCTTGAATAATTTTTTGGTTATTCGTACACAGGTACACATGTATAAATACTTACAGTGTTGATAAATTTGTACTTACAAAATATATCAATGACAGAACTGAGTTTAAAGTTACCTGGTCCAACCTGAGACACCATATTTGTCATCTAGATAAATACTGAGATAAAATTCATCTTGTATCCTGTTCACGTTTATACCTTTGTGCTCAAATGAAAATTCATGTGTGTTCAATGGTAAACCAAAGTATCAGATTCAACTTTTGATACAAACACAAAATTGAGTACAAAATAAGCTCCAGTGCATTCTGTTGACCTTGACAAAATAAAAATCATGGATACTGAAACTGGACACTTTGAACGGGGAGTGAAGGAAGCAATCTACATCCGGGCACTTAAACCATTATTGAACAGAGAGGGAGAGTGATACAAACTTCCAGGCAGCTTATGAGGCTTATTTCAAGTTTGTGTTTGGATCAAAAGTTTAATCCGATATTATTTATGAGTTAACAGGATTATAGGAGTGCTGTCTGTCTGTGACTCTAATGTCAATGATAATACCTGGGTATGCCCAAATATTATGACATCACCACAGTGACATCACCACACTATTTGTTGAGTTTGCCATTATGTGATACAACAGCTCTGCTACAAAACTAAATATAGCAGAAAATGTACTAACTCAACACATCACCTTATCATATCACACTTTTCACT
Organism: Glandiceps talaboti; assembly: GCF_964340395.1. Taxonomy (NCBI): domain Eukaryota; kingdom Metazoa; phylum Hemichordata; class Enteropneusta; family Spengelidae; genus Glandiceps; species Glandiceps talaboti. The sequence goes on along the minus strand of NC_135558.1, from coordinate 6,235,813 downwards.
TTTTCATACCTCAGTCCTACTATTGCTGCATGTACAACGATAACTCATGTGGAATGCTTGTTTTATCCAAACCATAGACAATGTGCTCTAAGTTATAGCACCATCACACATATTGCAAAATAATACACATGTAAAATATACACTGCATGTGCAAGAATAGCGCCATGCTATAATATTATTCTTGGCACAAATTTGCACAAAATAAACATAGTTTTCTTGGCCTACATGATGCCTTTTCTTCTACTTACAAAAAACTGGTAAATGTATAAGTTAAGCGATTCTGTTTTATAGCTTTTTAACTCCTGGTTGTATAGTGAAAAAAAAGAAATGGTTACAGCTGTCACCATGGTTACAGTACATACCACCTGTTTGTATGTTTGTAACAACTAGTAATATACTGAACACATCTATTGTTGTCAAGGTAACATGCAATCTGTTTCTATGGTCGAAACAACTACTGACAGGATGGATATCTACAGTTGCTATAGTTACATCCATCAGATATCATCTTTCCCCATTTGTGTAACAAACAGCTATGTATTGACTGAATGTATATCTATGGTTGTCATGGTAACATTAGTTGCCAGCTGATTTTCATTTTGATTGTCAGTTTCTTGCTCTACGCGGTGGCCTACAATCTTCAGTGCTGACACTTTGGCACGCTTGTAAGCATCCACAAATCCAAAACCCAAACACCTAGACAGAAAATAAAGTTTATCAAAATTCACAAACAGGGCTAGAGACATTTTAAATGTATATACATTCTATTCTACAATAGTCACTGGATACTGTGCTCCAAGGGAGGTAGTTGACTGGGCAATGGTGTACACTGGTGGTAGATTCAAATTACAAGCATAAATGAGGGGTCAAATGTCTACATTCTGTCAGAAAATAGAAGTCAAAAGTCTTGAAAAATTTGGAAATCAGCAACTTGGAAACAATGTTGTCCAACTATGGGGCCCAAAGTTGTACATGTATTCAAAGAAGGGGTCCAACCTCTAACTTAGTCTAAGGCTTAAAAATCAATTGATAAATGTATACCAGTCAAAAATGTGGGAGGGTTCTAAACTGCAGTGCTGTGTATATCCCCTTTCTATGTGAGTACTAGTAACCTCCCCCTCCCTCCCAGCACCACCACCATGCTGAGAAGACTGGACAGAATAGCGCCCCCTAGTGTCAAGAGAAAGAAACATTTTATTTACAGGTAGTTTTCTAATTTGCTAAAAAAACATCATTTCTAAACAAAATTGTAACTTAGTGGAATATTGATTGGATTGGATTAATAAGAAATCATATAATCATGCTTCAACAACATAAGTTGGAAGTCTAAATGTAAGTTGAAGTTCAAGATAATTGGTCATTAAATATTATCCTTACCTTAAACAAATGTATTCTGCCATAAGACATGCTCCAACACTGACAATTTGAATGACTGAGTTTGGAAACTTGACACAAATACAGTAGACACCAATAGGAATACCAATCATCACCGTTACTATGATACCAGTCTGTATCAATTTCTTAGAGTCAAAGCCTTTCATTAACATAAATCTGCCTTCTCTCACTTCATACTGTAGAGGGCGACAAATTCAATAATTAGTGGCGTATTGATGGCATGTAGGCACATAGGTAATAGCTTACTATTCTAAATTTAAGGAATTCTCAACCATTCATGTACATAACGTTGCCAAAAAAAAGATGTTCATCCAGTAAAAACACCTCTTGGATATGTATTGAAAATTGACTTTACAATCGGTCTTGCGAAATGTAAGAACAACGTCGTGAAAAGATTGTAGATATTATGTTTTGCTGACTTTTCACCACAGTAGGGTTGTTTTCACCCCGCTTTAGTCTAATAACTATACATGTGGTCATTTTCTACAATCTCTCTCTACACGTATAGTGAAATGGACAAATTCTACTGAAAATCTAGCTAAATCTCCTGCTGGGGAAATCAAGGGTGAACAGCACATGTCAATAGTAATCCATCGCACACTGACACAAGGTCGTCATTGGTTACTTCGTTCAGTTTACTACAAACTCAACCTCCGTTTTAAAGTAAGTCACGTGAGAATGTGATACCATCATCATGTTTATACCAACATTCCAATAGCATTAAACTACTGCTGTCAGTGGTAAGAACAGAATGTCATACTAAAGAAAGCCATTTGACTAGACGGTGGGGAGAGAGATTGTAGAATACAACCACATGTATAGTTCCTATTACTCTACATTTCTACAAACATGCATGATTGAAAGTATATGTTTTCTTTACAAAAAATGAGAATTACTGACCTTGACTTTGCACACTTTACAACGTAAGTTATCAGGATTGTCAATTGACTAAAAGGAAAACAGAAAAGATAAAAATATGTCAAACATGGTGGTCATCTGAAAATATATGATATCAGAAACTAAAACTTTTATTTTTTTCACAACAATCTATTACCAAAAAAATGTCATTCTTCTAATAGTAGAGTGTTTATGGTATACAATAGCAACAATCTGATAAATTTCTATGTGACATGAAAACTACAGAGTTTCCTGGTGATACATCATATACACAAGTGACAACTGCCGACATCAGACCTTTGAACAATGGAACCTGTAACAAACAGGGAAAGTGAATTGGATTAATAACACTTGGCACAGCTTGTTGGAAGTACAGAGACATGTATTTCATTCCATCATTTGATAAGAACAGTTTTATGGCCACTTCACATAAATAGTTCATGTTCACAAACAAATTTCTAGTTCCCCTGTCTTTTCATGTACATGTATAGAGGCCATAAAACTGTTCTTATCGAACAATGGTGTGTAATACAAGTCTCTGCTGTTCCAACCTACTGCGCAAGTGTTACTAATTGAAATCATTTATTTACTTTCCCTGATGGTAACAGGTTCCGTTTATCAACGGTGTGATATCGGTAGTTGTACCACGCACAAGCCAAGTTGTACGTGTTTCACCAAACAGAATATAATGTCATTTTACATACCTCCATAAGCCATTTTTGTAGACAATCATGATGTACTGTGGCAACATCTCCTTTACATCGACATGGCTGGATAAGGGCCCCAGCATCAGTTCTGTCAGGATCATAGCAAATCCAACAATCATATTTACCTACAAGAAATCATCAATTCAATAATTAGTGAATTGAAAACAGAATTTAGGAAGATAATGACTTTTTAAATTTGTGTACATGAAATCATTGTAAATGAACTACAACTTATCACTTCCCAAGTAAAATGATTCCACTTGTTTATAATGTTCTCATCAAGCGTATGACAACAGTTTCAATTCATTTAAGTTAAACAATAAGACCTACTTAGTATCACTTGGTCTATAGCTCTGTAAGACAACATTTGTTCACACTCACAGTGCAATGCTAATCCAACATTGGCCTTCTATTAAACCTGTACATGAACTTTTTCAACCCTCTGATGAGCATGCAATACCTGACACACACTAGATAAATTGGTCACATGATAAAAATGTACTCATTTTATAAAGCTGAGGTAGATAAAACATAATTTTGTACTTTAGATTGGATGTATTAACTTATTTATTTATTGTTGTTGTTGTGTGTATTGTATATATTTGTAAGTTTTCAGGATTCCAGATTTATTATATCATATTGGACATGCCCAGATAATATTTACTGTCAATTGCCAAATGTATTTATAGGGGTTGGACTAGATTAGTTGCAATCACCAACAACTGAAAGTGATAAGGATCAAACCTGCTATGACATGCAGATCACTAACAACAATCAACCAATAAACTCTACAGTAAGATAATTTAACTCTGAAATGACAAATCAATGATAAAGTCGCCATGACAATATTTCCATGACAACATATCTTACTTACCTGCTATTGGCTCTGCTGCTGCAGTGGCATCATATGATGGATGATGTTTTAGTGTGAGTCCTGAATCTTCTGTTGATGACGAAACACCCTTAAAAAAAAATGTAACAATGTATTTTTCAACATCTCTTTCAAAATTTATTTTAAGATTGCATGAAATTTCATTTTTCAAGAATTATTTTGTGGCATGCTGTCAAAAGAATACCAACTGGATAGCTGTCAACCTCAACACATGGACAGAATAAATAGCGCCCTCTATTCTACTAGTTCAAAAATGAACATCGCCCTCTATAGTATTACTCAGAGAATGAAAAAAAACACCTTGTTATTTACATCCCAATATTCTGTTATCTGATATGGATCTGTTATCTTTCCAAACCTTATTACACCCATACATAATCTGTTTATACATTTAGTCATACTAAAATGCCATTTTTTGTTCATGAATGTTCAAATATAATCCACACCTCATCATAAAAATAGCTCTCTTTTGGTTATAGCACAGAACAATAATACTATTTATTTCATGAAATTTACAGTGATTAGTTTTTCATTAACTTGTTTACTGTAAAGTAGGCAACATTAACCTTTACCAGAGAGTCTCATTATAATTATACTTGTGTGAAGTACACAACTTGATACGACAACGATTTATATTCAGTACAGCAAGTGACGTTTTACCTACTCCAGTCATCAAACTTAGTCAAACTGTCCATTTATAAGTCATCTTAGCCCAGAGACTTGGCTGTTTGACTCAACATACTGGCTTATGTTTACTTTTTAATGGTTGATAGATTGACCTTTTTTTGCTTAAATTATTTTGAATAAAAATAAAGTGAATAATATGTTCGGACAAATAACCAGTGAGTCATTAGTTTCTGGGCTAGTGTCACCTCCACAATATGCAGTAAAGCAAACAATGGACTGTCTGACAACACCTGAATTTGCTGAAATGTTACTCCACATAATTTCCTGATTGCTGTCACCTTTTTTTTTGGTCTTTTTTATTTTGTTTATAGTTTTGTAACCTTTTGTACATAGGCTGGAGGCCTCATAATGCAATAAAACATTATTATTCAATAAATGTTTTCAAACCATCCATTACATTTCATAAAACTGACAGTTTGTCAAAGTTGACTGAAACAGGTGACATAATACTCAAGATAATATCTTTGACTTTTTACATTTAGAAATATGTGATACTTTCCAACCAAAATTTCAAAGATTGCAAGGGTTCCTCCCACAAGTTTACAGAGACTAGCAAAGTGATTTAAAATTCAGCAGTACATATAATAAATTTTTCAAAAACGTATGAATAAAGTATTTATTAGAAATCTTTTACAGACAAACCTTCTATTTGTTGAAGGTGGCTAGTTCTTGGGAGAAGACATGAAAATATTCATGAACAGTTTGGGTTTCATAGGATTAATTCTGTGATTCTAGCCCAAAATAAGAGTTAACATATAAAAAATTATTAAAAATGTTCGGATTTATTGGTAAAGTACTTGGTACTTACACTTTCCTCTTGTGAGTCTCTCCTTAGAAGCCTAGTTGGATTCAAAATCCATAATTTATCTGGTCTGTTGAAAAGTAAATAGAAAGAAAAGTTAGTTGTACGATAAAATTAGGCAGCTGAGATGAAACTTTCATCATTTATATTTTAAAAATAAACTTGCATTCAGATCATGGGTACCTCTATTTCTCTTCCCAACAACACATTGTAATATTAGCATTTTTATGAGAAATGTGAAACAAATCCTGAATTCAATAAAGGATGTACTCATAGAAAATAATTCCTACTGGGCAATAATGACATCACTGCTGAGGATAAAGAAGTGTCTTTACTAGTAGCTGGCAGCCTTTTCTACATCAAGTATTTTAGTGACTGACAAGTGTTTTCATCAAGGCATATCCTAAACCATCCTGTACGTTATGATTGCAAGCTGATGGTGGTTGTCAGGGGCAACATGGTATTATGTATGATACACAACAATGATGTTCTCCGTGGAATTATTCCACAAGATGGTTCAAAGAGTAGGTACTGCTGGTTATAGACCATTATAGAGAATTTGGGATTGGGTTGCTGTTTTGAAAATAATAATAAATAATAAAGAAAACTTTGGTTCCTTTTCATCAAGGGGGTACTCAGATATTACAAGATTGATTGGCACATTTATTACTTTGAAGGAGAACACTGCAAACATCAAAGTACTTGACTAAATCATTATTATTTTAATACCTTTCCCAGTTCCACAGTACACAAGGAAACCATAAAACCAGTCCTATTTCAACAGTACGGAATACCACATTGTAGAGGTTCCAACTTGTAATAGGTACTCTGTAAATGAATGCACATGTAGAGGTGAATAAACTTTACAACTCTGTGAACTATAAGTCTACATACAGGTATGCTCTATATATAGAAGTAGGTTGGTCCATAGACCCTACAGTTGGTCAAAGACTACTGTTTGTATGAGTGTACCTGTGTGTTTGTCTGTCTGTGCATGTATTATCAATCTATATATGTCAATATATGTGTCCTGTGTGTCTGTAAGGTACACCACGACGGGGCACCCTCATACATTGGTCAACCCCGGTGAAGGTGGAGTGACACAACATATATTACAGTCAAATTTATTATATGATGGGCTTGCTGTATTAATCTAAATTTTAATTGTTTGATGGATTAGGTACTAAAAATGTCGGAAAAATAGCCATGTTGAGTTCCAATCCATATCTTATAAGCTAACCACATAAACAAACTTACAATACAGCTTAGCCATACTACAACATACCTGTCTTTCCACAGAGCGCTGGTGACATTTAAAATAAGAAAGAATGCAGCAATAATCTGTAGGATTGCCTGTGATATCAGACCTATTCTAGACTGGTGAAGCTGTGTAAGATTAAACGTTGGTGATGCTGTGGCAAATGCACCTCGTACCTGAAATGAAAAATTTCATTTACTATATAATACCTTTCTCAACTTTTAATTTCAATATCATAGAATATATGTGTATACTGTATGTCAACACCATAGTGTCGACAATTCAATTAGCGGTATTAAAGCAGGTAAAATCAACCAAGGATTTCCAGTCATTTTACCAGGGTTCCAAACAAAATTATTGTAGATATGTACAGAAAACTATGCAACTTTTACCACTTTCCCACTTTCTTGGGGTTCCCCAACCTTAGCAGAAACACTGCATATCTCATACAAGGTATGGATAAAGAGTAATTTATGTATTGAAATCTTTATTTCTCTGATATTGGGCCAGTACCATGTAGGTCTATTATTCCTAAATATTTTTGGTCATTCAGCCAATAGAAGTACAATTGACATAAAGAGTTCTTGTAGCTATGAGTCAAATATGAAGAAACTCTTCGGTCACAAGTATTTTCCGGCTGAGTGAAAAAAAATATTTTTAATGTTTTGACTCATATTATGAGCACCACGGAATCAATGACGTTGACATGTGTTGTCATGTAGAATGCAGATTTAAATTTCATATTTTCTGTTCAAATGTGTACAACTTGATTTGCATGTGATATAGTTTTCATGCAGTCTTCAGTGATTGGCTTAGATCATGTCACATGCTATGTACTAGTGACCCATAGTGACCTAAAGTTACATACACCGTGTTCTCTTTTTCCTAGGCAATGATTTGCATTGACTATGGAAAGAAAATGTGCCTGAAAATGAGAGTTGACGGTGTCAGTTATAAAACACTTATTGCCTTGCCTTATTCGGGCACTAGTCGACATCATATTACCCCTCATGCTGTTATGAAGCTTTCAGCCTCTGTTGCTGCATAACATCCCTCGTGGTGATAAACGTCTTCTAGTAGTCTCAGAGTCAGGCAATAAGAGTTAAAATATAACTAGAACTAACCTTGAAATAGACTTCAACTCCATAAACCAGAAAGAAAACCACCAATAACAACATTAGAACTGCGTAGCAACCAATAAATATACTCATGAGATAATCCTTTCTATCACTGAAATGTACAGCTATAAACTGTACAGTTAGAAGTAAATAAATAAAGACGTTGAAAACAATGAAGGCTACAAATGACTTGCTCAGGAAGCCTGGTTTGTCCGAATCCTTCTCAAGATGAAATGCCTGCAAAAAGACAAGAAAATTTTCAATAAATATTGTGTCCTATATATTCATAATGGTGATAAAATATGAATTTTGTTCATTTGTTTCCATGGGTCTCAACTGTGGGGACCAAAATTTTGTGTTTGTACCCAATTGATTAACTTTACTAAAACATATAAGAAACATTTTTATTTGATTTATAGATTGATTGATTATTCATTTATTTGATAAAAGATTATGTTATGTCGACATGGTTCTAATCTACCATATCTTCTATGTTCAGATTCCCCGCCAATCCCCTCTCTACAAAACTGTCTTGATTTGATTTCTTCTTATAATGTTGAAACTTTACAAGTCTTGTAGTTTTTCTATTTCATGCCATGAAACTATATAAAAATGCAAATAATGTTATATAACTTTATCAATTCCTACATCACTGGTTCTGCTGTTTTTGAAATATGAGTCAAAACATTCAACTGTAATTACTTTCCACATTTTTTCTTTGATATTACTGGTGCTTGTATAATTATGTATTTCTCCGATATTTGTCTTCAGTCAGCTGTAAAATACTCATAACCTAAAGGATTGTCACTACTCATCTAGCAACTTGCTGTAACAAAGGCCCCTCAGGTCACTCATATTTTCCTTGGCTCAACAAAGAAAAATATTGGGAAATAACATCTAATTGTATGTTGGCCTTCAAATACTGAATAAATAAATCGTGGATGTTTACTATACAAGTACAATCTGTTTATGTCTGAGCATGTAGATAAAGGGTGGGTAGCTGGCAATAACAAACAGATTTCATACCACCTATTGTCTTTCTAAAACTAGACTAGTTTGATATTTTTTCTCAACCAAAATGATGATATTGTGATAATTTACATATCAATAGCACATTATTGTTATGTAAATTCATATAATGGTACTGCTAAGAAATCATAGAGTTGAAAGTCACAGTAATAAATAAACTGCTATGACAGAAGCCCATGATGTGCAAGTGTGGCGCACTCTGGGTATTTGCACGTGTGCTTGCAGTGTTCTCTGTGGACAAACTTTCCCACAAATGAAACTATGGAAGGCCAAAGTGTCTTGAAATGAAAGTATTCGCCTAGAATCCGTGTGAATTCTGCTGGTTTTTAATTTGTTATTTCTTCAGATGGGGAAATCAAAATTCAAAATCCCCATTGCTTGGATCCTAGGCTATGGAAGTATGGGCCTTGGCAATGTGCCAGCACAAAAAACATAGTATTTGCAAAATCATGTAGTCTAGTTCTTGACGACCGTGTTCCAATGTTACATTACGTTATCTTCACACATTATGCATTATAGTAATGTGTGAAGATAACGTAGTGTAAAATCGGAATACGGTTATCAGGAACTAGACTAAAAATCCTGCAAATGCTACTCACTGTAACAGTAACTTCAAACTTGTCATTTTCGTACTTTTTGAGGACTGTATTATCACAAACCTTGGCACATTTTTTGTCAAATACTGAAACTTTAGAACACACAGCTACATGGCTTTTAACAGAGACAGTAGAAAACATTATGATAGAACCTTACCTCTGCCCAGAAGCATACAATGAGAGACATCCCAGTGATAAGTACAGGGTAGTAGGCAGCCTGTAGACTGTTAGCCCAGTGATCATCAATATGTTCCTGTCAAAAGAAAAATGAAAATAGCAGCTATTCAAAAAGTTTTCCATGATTTGAAACACTCACTGATCCAGAAGACAGTGAGTTTATTTATTTCTAATACTGGTTCTATGGTACTATCCTTTTGTACTTTGTATTTTCAATATCATCTATTTAGTGTATTCCAATCAAATGTTCCAATTATCCTTCATGTTTTTAAGTATTACAAAGAGGACCAGAATGGAAATATGTTTTTAACTTTTTTGTGTTATCCTTGGCAAAGATATTTTATCTGTTTATTTGGCAAATAAAAGCAATCAATCGGTCAATCTTGAATCTACTGAGTGTGTGTGTGTGTGTGTGTGTGTGTGTGTGTGTGTGTGTGTGTGTATGTGTGTGTGTATGTATGTATGTATGCATGTATGTGTGTGTAAGTGTGTGTGTGTAAGTGTGTGTATGTGTGTGTGTGTAAGTGTGTGTATGTGTGTGTAAGTGTGTGTGTAAGTGTGTGTAAGTGTGTGTGTGTAAGAGTGTAAGTGTGTGTATGTAAGTGTGTGTGTATAAGTGTGTGTGTATGTGTGTGTGTGTGTGTCTGCATCTGTGTGTGTGGGGGGTATGTGGGTGTGTGTGTGTATGTGTGTGTGTCTGCATCTGTGTGTGTGTGTGGGGGGGTATGTGGGTGGGTGTGTGTGTGTGTGTGTGTGTGTGTGTGTGTGTGCGTGTGTGTGTGTGTGTATGTGTGTATGTGTGTATAAGTAAGTGTATGTCACTGAGTATACTTATACTTGTGTTTATATTTGAGGAGACAGCTACATGATACAGTTGCTCTTTTGCCCAAATATTTCTGTCCTGCTCTACAGTATAAGAAATGAAATAGCATGTAATGTACAAGGATTCCAGGCTGTCCTGTTATATATAATGAGTCATTTAAGTCATGCTTGGTAGTTTGCATAAACTTCAACTTAGCAGTAACCCTGAAATGTATTGTCTGGATGCCAACATGATATCAAATCATCTCTAGTTCTTGAGATTTGATGAAGGATAGCATTAGACTACAAAATGTATGACAATAGGAGAGATTTGATAGATTTACATGGATATTTTATTGAGACAAAACAAACTGTTCTCATTTGTCTTCTAAATTGGCAGGTATCATAATTTTTTCTTCAGATAACCATCAACAAATGTCATATATAAGAAACTGGAAGCTTTGATACACTTACACAAATCTATTGTCTTCCAAATTTGGTCATATCATTTGTCAAATATTGTGAAATTTTGACAGCTGTTGGGTGATTGCGTTTTGGTTACCAAATATGTAGAAATAAATGTGCAAACACAAGTGAGACAACTGGACAAACAGCCAAAAGTTTGTTGAACCTACTCCCCCCCCCCCCCCCCCCCCGTCCCCAGTAAATGTTGTACATACTAAAATTAACTGTGATATAAGCTCAACAACCCCAAAAATGTTCATAAAAATCAGTGAATTGACGCAAGGAAACATGATCTGAAAATTTAGATTTGAAAAAAACTGAAAAAAAGTCATCTCCTAGAGGGACAAATTATCATATCCTTTCGTTGGAAATCAACAGGTGGTTATCTTATTTCTGATATTTTTTATCTTTTTTTTCTTGCTGATTCAGGAAAACACAAACTTTGAAGAATTTGCACGTCTTTCCGTCAGATTCAACATAAATAGAATTGACAATTGTACAAATTTGATGAGTTGAAGAAATAGAGAAGTAAATGAATCCTGGGGTCAACAAACTTTGCTGTCACATGACTACATAACTAGAGCAACTTGGTGTGACCAAACAGGTTTAAACTCTTTATATGCTTCAGTTCATGTGTTGGTCAAAATAGCTTTATGCTACTAGAAAAACATGGTGTAAAGTTTGTTGACCTCAGCTTGTATAAATCTGATTGGTGGCTTGAGAGTCATGTGATCAAACACTTTGATTTAATTGGTTGGTTAACAATAATTTGAACATCTTACATCTCACCTGTAACTAGAATGAAACCTTCCAGTCAGTGGTGATAACTGTGATTGATTGCTTAGTTTAACACTAATTTCGCCTCTATCCTGTTTGTTCTTAATTGTGTAAAACGCGACTATTTACTCAGACTCTTGTCCCAGTATGGTACGTGATGGCCTAGAATCTGTACACTGCAGCTGTCTATCTTCACAAAATAGACAACGATAACATCAAATTCAACAACCCATCCTCACCCTTGTCACAGAGAATCTACTCCCTTCCCCCAACCCCTCCCCCATTTAAGTCTCAAATACTCAAAGGATATAACTGTACTCATCAACACATCGTTTTCATGAACCCCCTTCAAAATTAAAGTTTTATATCTATACTTACAATAATATGTCTTCCAAACTGAGATTTTTTTATTCAATTTTTTTGGTATAACATTTTCCAAGTTTATACACTTTTGATATTTTTATTGGAATTACACACATCGCGCCTAAATTCATTACTTTTGAGTCATTGACTATCATTTTCCTTTCATTTTAACTCACTCACTATCATTTTTCTGTCCTTTTAACTCACTGACTGTCATTTTTCTGTCATTTTATATTTTCTTTCATTTTAACTAAATGGCTAACATTTAAAATCCTTACCTGGACAGCAAAGTAAAGTCCTCTTGAAAATGTTGCTATAATAATGACACCATATAATAATTTTTGAGTTGTTACTTTCAGAGCTCTGGCTAGTGACGGCTTCTCTAATTTGGCAAATTCTGCTTTGATACATAATACCTAAAATTCAATATATATTAAAAGGGTTAATAAAAGGTAAATATCAAAACAGATTCAGTTTAAATTTAAGAAAATTAAAAGTACTGAGCAAGGGATATAGTCACAATAAGATAGAATCTGTGAAATGCTGTTGTATTAATATCTCTTTCTCTCTCTCTTTCTCTCTTTCTCTCTCTCTCTCTCTCTCTCTCTCTCTCTCTCTCTCTCTCTCTTCCTTGGAAAGAAAATATTTTGCTTTTGAGTTTCTTCTTTTTTTTGGCTAAAACAACTTCAATACAATATAAGATATGACATATGTAGTACATTACAGAACAGGACTATATGTTGTCCTTTAACAATATTTTGTGATTATTTTTTCAAGTGTACTTACCAATTGTACCACGCTGACAACACATAAAAGGAAAAATATACACCCAAAGGCAACATGATATGATAAATTACTCTCTGTACAGTCCCAGCCTGCATATTGCACCTGTGAAAAACAACAAAACAATTCACTGAAATTTCCATACTTACTGCAATAAATTAAACAATTTACATAAATATTGCTGAAATAGTTATCATAGCTACATTACCATTTTTGAGGTTAAAAACATATAAATTAACAACAAATGTTTAAAATCTGTCACAGTAACATACATTTTGAAATGTTCTATTTCTAACAGAAATCAAATTTACGAAATCAGACTGTATGAGAAGATGACAAATGATAGGTTTCGCTAAGATTTGGGAAATACTATTTAACACAGTAGTCAGTGGTAAATCAGACAAAGTTTCAAAATTTTCTTTGAATGTTACTAAAACTTGAAGAGCAACCCTTGAAAAATGTAAGGGAAAGCATTGACTTTAATTTATTCCCATTGTTTTCATGTTTCAGCTAAAGTTTTAGAAACCAGGTAACAGAAGAGAGAATCGGCTAAAATAATGTTATCAAACTCATGTTAAAACGCCGAGGGATGTCAGCTTGATTTTACCAGCTGGTGCATAGTTTAAACGAAGCAACTAATGACAACTCAAAGACTACTCAAAAAAAGTCAATATTTGTCCAACACTCCCACACTTTCACTTCTGTATTGTACACTACAAAATTGGTGAAAAGATAATAAGTAAAGTAAAGTTCACTTGGAAGTCAGGAATTGTGGTGTCTCGACTAAAATGTCAGTCCATATGAACATACACTAGTACTAGTATGGTAGTTTGACTTGACAAGGACTCAACACGGAAAATTCCACTGAATGACGGATGTGAATCTACTAAGTAAAGCACTATATTTATAACGAAACAATGATTGAACTAAAATATCATTGTTTCAAAAAATCAAAAACTTGTAAATAAGATATTACAACTTAAAATATAAGTACAAACAGCAAGAAAAATTTCATTTTGTTTGAGGTAAGTTTGTGAAAGCCACTCAGGGCCACGTCATACATGCTGACGTGCGACCCTTGAGAAATTCTTACGGCAATCATACACACATGAATTTCATCCGGCAATCACACACACATATGAATTTTGATGTTTGAAGAAATATCTTACACAAAAAAAAATAAAAAAGTTTTGATGTTGTAGATGAAGACTACTGAAAATCCACAAGTTTCTCATGTTTTAAATATATATTTTGGAGGAGTGGCTCATGTAAGATGGGCACAAACAAACACAAAACAGAACATATCAAAATATTGTAAACCCTGATATTTTCACCATGAGAACATTTTGCGATTTTACAGTCTTCAACTAGTTCTCAAAGACTAATATTTGACTAATTACCAGACTGGTATATTGAATTCATGTAAAAGAAGGCATTTCAGTATTAACTACATGTACTTTAAGTTTTTTACACAAACAAGTCCTTCACGAAGATTTCCAGGTTTACAGTAAACTGTAAGTGATAGATAGGAAATACCCATGGAAAGGACAGATTTCAGAGTTTATAACGATCATTTTATTTAAATTATCATCAATTCATGTCTCCTGCAATATCATGTAGTATTAGTTTCCGGCCAATATTGCAATTATTCAAGACTATTTTTACTATCTTTAAGTCAATTTTCAAATTCTTTTCACCTCTATATTTTGCCCTAAGATCTTTGAACGTTACTTCATATGTTTGTTTGGTGCTAAACTGACTATACACATTTAATATACAGTATTTGGAGTAATATATCATGTACTGGGGAAGACGTGTCAACTAAGGATATAGGCATTGTAATATTATTTAATGTATAAGTTCATTAAAGTTGTTTATTCACATATGTATAGTTTTGCGTGATGTAAGTTTACAGAAATATACACATATCAAAATCATTATTAATATAATACTTTGAAATCTGTTCAGCATTTTTGTTAGTCAGAAACAGATTACACTGATCTGAACAACTCATGAATTCTGTGTTGCTTCCCTTTCTGATAGTACGACTCCGTATCCATTTAGGAAGGCATTTGGATTTACATTATTTTCTCATTCTTTCGCTGACCTTCAAATGTTTCAAAAATATTTCCAGCAGAGTGAAAAATTATAACCAACATACATACATACATACATACATACATACATACATACATACATACATACATACATACATACATACATACAGACATACATACATACATACATACATACATACAGACATACAAATGAATTGAAAAATGTTAGAGTAACTTACTTCACACGTACACAATCCATCTATACAGACGCCCCGACCTGAGCAATTTGACGGACACGGCTCCATAGTACTGACATCAAACATTGCTGATAGCAGAGTTGAATAGCTAGACAAAGTACTTCCAACACTCCGCAGTGTGTTCATATTGCAATCACTCCTTGATGTTAAAACAACAACTGCAGTTTTCTCTTACTACATTATGTATTTGGTTTTTCTCTTAAACCTGGAAAAGATTAAAAGACAACGCAAGTCATTCAGTAAAATCGTAAGATTTTGTTTACAACTTAAATAATGTTGACAAAAGACAAGCACACCTGATGCAGTTTACACTTAGCAATATATAGTACATTTTGTTTTTGCTGAGATTGTGTTCATCATGTAATTAAAACACGATTAAAATGAAGAATATTATCAGCAATTTTACAAAATATATTACTAAAGGTAACTTTATGCTGATCAACAGGATATGCCAAACTCTGTGTTTGTTTTCTTTGTAGTACCGGTACCATGTAAAGCCAAATAATCTACTTACGTGTGAAAAAATAAATGATACCACGATGTGTAAATTCGACCTTGTAGCAAACTACAACTTTACTTTTATAAATATTTTGTTGTCATCATAACTTTATCAATTTTATTTATTACTTTTATTTCAATCCTTAGTAAAAATTGATCATTTTTTAAATAAACTCTGATCAAAAGGAATGGTTTGACCAAATATAGTGTGATGCATGTGACAAAGTACAGTGGGTGTGGACGAGAGTATCCATGTTCTGTTACGAAACATTTGTTCTCCCACATGGTGAAAACTGTAACAATTACTTCAAAGCAAATATTGGAAGCGTTAATTTGTTATAAAAATTCCTTAATAGTTAAAATTAAAACAAGAATTCCCAGCAATGTATTCTTTTAGTGTTATTTTATAAGACTATATCACTATTCATTGAGAAAATATGTCAGACCATGGAGGTAGTTTCTACCTGGTCGATATAGCTAAATCTAGACAACTGTTCAAACTTTCAACTTACACCATGAATTAATCTACACGTAATTGCTTTCCTTGTTGACGCTTATTATACAATTTATGCTTTCTGTATTATGTGTATGAAAACACATGACACACAAAATATTTTGATAAAATCTTATCAAATCTACATATTACTATACTTGACAATTTTGAACATTACGCAAAGTGACGCTTATTGCACAATTTACATTTTCTGTATGTGTATGAAAACATACACATAAAAGATTTTAATAAACTCTGATCAAATGTACATACATATTATTATAGTTGACAAATTTTAACATCAAGCAAAGTGTAACACTTCTGAAAGTATATTTTTAAGCAGTAACTGAACAACTGTTATCAAAAAGAATTAATACACAGATTACAATATTTCCTTACATAGTAATTCAGCTGAAATATTCTAACTAAATTACTTACGTTTTGAGTTTGGAACTAATACAAAATACTCATTGATTGAAAATCGCAAGACTTTGAAATAAACAGGAAATCGAAGATTACAACACCTTCAAGATAGATACTGTTGGTTTTATTTAATACTTCTACATAGATGTACAATTGTGCACAACGTTACATTATTTCCATATTGATCAACATATCTTCAAAGGCTTGAGATTTTACATTTTTTCTCCTAATTTTTGGAGTTACCAATGTTTCAATTTCTGTTGTGAAGCTTGCACATACAGGTGTTTACGTTACATAATGTAACAAGTGCACAAATAATCTCTAATCATGTAATACCTGTCCACTAGTGGCAAAATAGTTCTTTACTGACTTACAAGTCTCAGAAGTTTTGAGGTAAACTCTCCTACACTTTTAAGTTTGAAGTTTTCTTATAATGTTACCAAAACTGTGTAAATACAGTCAAAAAATAATGAAGCGACAGCATAACTACCTTACCCCGTCTAAATAACATGAAAACTCAGCTAGTACCAAGGAAGCTGAAGCTACTAGTAGAAATAACACAGCACACACTTGGCTGGGGAATCCAAAACTCTAAACCAAGTGATGGAAGTATTGTTGAAGTTACCGTACATACAGTATTTCCAATCCCTTCCAAGTTCTAAATTACGGTAAAATTTCAACTAATATAATCTGATCTGTAATACTTAATAACTGATCTCAAAATACGTCACATGCCAAAATTACTCATGGTCTGCTGACAGCACAAGCTATTTTCATTGGTCGTTGCTGTCAATCACATGACCAGACCTACTACATTTTGACATAGTTCTCGAAACTTCAAAATGTTAGAAATCAACACACATCAATCTCATCACTTCTGTTGTTGTTTGTTGGTGTTTTTATATTTGGATCACTGCCAAATAAAACATTTCGAATTTCTACTATCCATATATGGTAACAAGTATTTGCATATACCTGACCAATCATATTTCTTTGCTTTTCTGGAAAGCCAATCAGAAGTCCAAAATTAAAGTAGTTCGCAACCAGAACTCTGTATTTGGGAGATTGATGTTAACTGGTGCAAAGCTTTGAAATCTGTTTCACCATCTTTAACATCTCTGTTACCAAGGTTCCCCAATTTTACTAAAACATTGTCTTTTTCAAACTTGAATCTCAAGTAATTCTCAGCCAATATCAGTCTTTTTGATGTACTACAGCAGTTCACACTAATATTTCTTCTCACATTTCTAAGTCACTGTACCAGGAACTAGACTACAGAGAGAATAAAAGCCTCAAACACCATTGCTTTTTTTCTAAGAAAGTAAAAAGCACATTTCAAAAATAGTTCTTCATTTTTATGTTATTTTTCACATGAAAATATTTTTTTCAAAAACATATAAAACAATTTAACTAAAAGTCTCTCAATCCCAGTCTGGATGTCAACATGGTTTCTAACTAAACCACAAATGCATGGTAATGATAATGTATAGCAACTAGACTATTCAATCAAACTCTCAAAAGTTTGTTCACCCCTGTCACCCCTTCTAAAAAGTTTATTGACCTTATGTCAATGACCTCAATAACCCTAGTGGCCTGTCACCTGACCCGAAATGCTGTGTGCAATACCTTTGGCCTGTATTTGTTATCTCATGTGGCCTAGAACCTAATCTACGCATACAATTATACATTATACTTCTCCAAATACCATCTTCAGACCACAGCTACAACATATAATATGTGACCATGTACAACCAAAACAGAGAACTGATACCTGAAGTATGAAAAGTTACAGAAGAAAAACACTTCTAGAAAAGCCCCATTGAGATATCTCCAGTAAAATCAACCTTGTTCAGTTAGTTTTTACATCCTTAATATTTGACTTCCAAAATAAATGTTATCTGTAAACGACATAACATGTCTATCAATAGTTGTTGGGCGGGGTCGACAAGGGAAACACATACACAGATCTGATATCTATACAACAAGGGTTCATAAGATTCAAGTTTATGTTTTCTTATTTTCATCTTTGATTCACTGAGATCTCATTTATTGGTCTAATTAACTGGAAGTTGTTACTACTATTATCAGAGAATATCTTTTTTTGCAGGGTACTAAAACTGAATTTATAGCATTTAGCATGGCATTGAAGAGTCTGGGCTTCTTGCCGTTGAGGTCCTCATTGAGGTCCTCATGTATGGACAGTAAAATCATAACACCCACTTATAAACTCAAAGTTAACATATTTACACTGATTTTCCCATAGTTACTAGGACTTTTGAGGATGATTTCTATCACATTTATAACAAATATAGCGTTCTCCGTTGAATATATTCACCAGAGGACTCAGTTTGGTGGCCAAGCTTTCCTGATAATGAGATAGGAAGTTCTATACAGGGGTGTCTTAAAATAGACATGCTCCTAAGCTAGACAAGTATCTTGTTCTGAGAAAACACTGAATACATAACCAAATAAACCATGTGAATACACTATTTCTCATTTTACCATGCTACCCACTGAGTCACACTGACTAAGCAACTCTCTAAATTTATACACAATTTTTGTCAGTTTTACACCCTTTTGAGGGCAAAAATCTGTTTACAATACATGTTAGTAAAAAAAAAAAAAGAAGTTTGTTTCCTTTGCGATATAAAATATTCTGAAAACAGTACAATATTTAGTAAGTCTCTATACCTTCATATCTTGTTCTCTGATTTATCTTGCCTGTGTTCTCTGAAGACAAAGTCAAGATCAATCAACCCATATAAAGATACTAAGCTAGTCAGTTTTAAGGCCAGACACAAGCTGTCTACGACAGCGCCCTAGCTTAGAACCACACTCCATATGTCAAGGTCTTCCATTTACAGGAGAATGTGACCACCAAGCAGGATATAACCTTACTGAACAAACAAAGAGATCTACACAGCTAAATTTATCCAATCTTGTGTTTGCCTGCTAAAAAAATGTGTGTACTTTTAATACACTCTGCTCTATATTATCTCTCTGTGGCCAAGAAAGGGTATGAACACTTGTGTTCATTCCTACTGAGTCTAGAGATTACCTGTGGTTTCAATATCTTCTCACTCAATGCCATGGATACCCTCTAGACTAATGTATTCCTACTCTAGAATCTTTTCCTTTTAGATAATGTTGATTGTTGTTTCTGTATGTGGTGATGTACTTCTGTGAAGGTCATCCAACAATGAAAGACAATGACAGTACTAAGCTGTTATTCCTACCCTGAAATCATGATCATTCCATGA
Source organism: Glandiceps talaboti (assembly GCF_964340395.1). Classification (NCBI taxonomy): domain Eukaryota; kingdom Metazoa; phylum Hemichordata; class Enteropneusta; family Spengelidae; genus Glandiceps; species Glandiceps talaboti. Next base: position 6,216,078 of record NC_135558.1, on the reverse strand, counting down.
CATTCATATTATTTTTTTAATTTGGTGTCTGTGCTTTCCTGTTAAAGTATTTCCTGCGTCACAGGAATCCACCAATACACCGAAGTATTGCAATTCAACTACTGATGTAATCTTTCAATAGTGAACATAGATGGCATCACTTCAAGGCCAGCAGTATCTCTACCCCTCCCCCCCCCCCCCCGACCTCATCCCCACTTCAGTCATGACAGGTTAATTGTCACACTCAGAGGGATCAAAATACAGTGTGTTTGTTAGAAGATTAAACCAAAATATTCTAGTCACCTTGTGATTTTCCTACTAAGGTCATGTTGGGAGTCAGTTTCTCCACACAGCCATTTTGTTCCAATTACTGACATTGTAGTGTCCCAGACTCTCTGCTGGAGGTGGCAGATATTCTGAGTAACACAGACTATCACCAAAATCAGATTGATGTGAGTCAGAAAGCCTTGAATTGAAACACTGTCATGTTTTCCTTGATCATTGCACTAGGAAAACCTTGACAACATGATGTACATTGATTTGTACATGACTGTATGGTAGTGAATCAATGTCAATGTTTGGTAACACTCAGTATTTTATAACTCGTCATCACTTTTATAATAAGAATAATAAATCAATTCTGCGTAATCTTCTAAAGAGTATCATTTAAATTACCACAAATGGGTTCAAGAAATTTTATCATACGTTTGTGCAATGATCACTTTTTGTCAAATAAATATACGTACAGAGAAAAATAATTATTCATCTATGTAAGCTGTAATTGACACTTTATTTAGTCACAAACAAACTCTTCAAACTTTTATTTTTACTTTGTTCAAAAAACGTATTCTCAGTTAAAATCAATTTTAAAAATCTGGGATCACTGTACAATTTTTTTAAAATAACGGTTAACATAAAAGTTAAGTCATTTAAAATCATTATGGTTTTCAAATACTCTGTCAACGCTATGGAAAATAAAGATTGTTAGTTTCCTTGAAAACAAGACAGTGAAACCCCAAATTTCTTTTATTACCTCAAACGGACCAGATACAAGCTTTCGTTTATCAAAGTTTGGAAATCATTGACAACCTTGAATTTTCATGGAAATTAATTTTCTCCTTTAAACTGTACTGAATAGTCACCTCCCCCTGTCCACTGTCATATATGGTTTCCATCGGTTTATTACACACTTACTCTACCATACTGATGGTAAACAGTCCATTTGACTGTTAACAACAAAAAATCAAAAAATGATGACAATATGTAAAATGAAATCTGATTAAAATCTGATGAAGGACATTATGTTCATCAGACGTAAACACAATAGAACACCCAAAGAACTGTGTGCACAGTAGACAGATAAAATGGTAAATAAAATGGTGTAAGCAAATTAACCTTCTCATTGCCTATATTTCAATCAGATCGAGTAAAATGGTAGCTGATACACTTAGAGTGGCAGGGTTGAAATCGGTAAGTTGATGGCCCAAGCCTCATACTGCCATTTGATTCTGAATGGTTACAGTCCTTGGACAAATACAAACAACCATTGTGATCCAATAAACCAAGATTTATAATTGGGGACCTGGTAGGATAGAGGTTGCTTTGTGAATTCTTTAATCCTATACACTTGTAATGAAAGGAGGGCTGTTGTGCCGATATATGTCTGTGTAAGAGGTAATAATTGTACAGTAGTGCTATGATCACGACTTTTATTGCAGAGAGTGCTTTATGGTGTGTATATATTATAATTAGCATGGAATCCATGCGTGGGAGTTTTGATTTCATTATTTCCCCAACACTAAATCAAAATTCAAAATACCTAGTTGCCTTTATTCAAGGCTAGGCTAATTATGTATACGTGTATATATGCAGAAGTTAGGTTGCCCAACACTTTTTTTATAATACTAGGCAGGAAGCCATTTGAAGACACTTTGGGTCTTTCTATGCTGACAGGGTAGATGGATAGTACTAAGATAATTACTAGTATTAACTCTAATCTATGGTGCAACATATACAATAATTTATGTTATGATTGTAAATTAACATGATTAATATATTGTGAAAATACATATTTAAAAAAAAATGTATTGTCTTTTCATATTTGCATTCATTTTACTACCAAGAAAGACAAAAAACAGTAAATATTTTCTTTTCCAAACAAACAGAAAACCATTTGTTTGTGTGGCGGTGTTTACCCATGACCTGGTTCATCACCTTAAATCTACCCCCTCATTACCGAAGTGGTAATTATCATGCGGTGGTCACGCACTGTCATTGTGTCAGGCTATGACCAGGTGTTGTAAACAACACAGCAATGCCCCAATAACTGCAATATTTACATGATTTTGACAATAGCGCAAATTACTGTAACTTCTAGCTACCTTCGCGAGTACTTTCCCTGAATGGCTGTACAATTTTTTTTCCTGGTTTGACGGTTATAGGGAGAAAATGGAAAAGACAAAGGCATATTATAATGAGAATGGTGATATGGAAATTGTTTATGACGCGTCATGTTTGGCTTTTGTAGCTTGTTGTTGACAGTTTTAACACTTGATAGCAAAATTTACACTTTCTATACAGTATACAGGGGAATGGAAAAGATTGACATAAGATTGACATGAATAATTTCATTTACAAAGTCACGTCAGCTTCCATTCCCCCGTTAGTCATTCCACGAACTTGACACGACGGTTCGCGAAAGACAGGACGTAAGCCATATCCTGAATCACTGAATAAAGACGGGACAGTTTTGCTGTCATTCAAAACTGGTCATAAATTCATGAGTTAAACTTTATATGGTAACTCACGTTCATAATAATATCATTTGCTGATTGACTACATAAGATATATGAAAATAAGGAATTATAAATGTATTTACCTTAGATACTTCCATTGAGTCAAAAACACGAGTCCGATACTTGTGAATCATTTGTAAGAAAACATACAAGCTTAACCTTTGACCTTTAAAATTCAACCGAACGTATGGGGGCGCTATTCAGAAAATTAATTGTTGGCTATCGTGCTTGGGTGGGATAGACTAGTAAGAACCTGTACATGTGTTTGGATGAACGAGAGCAGACTGGTGCGTTGCACTGTATAGACGGTGTACCTCTTTATAAGTTTACAATGAAGTGTAGGCAACATAGCCATACAGTTGTGTAATAATTTTGCAGTCTGGTGGTATATTTTTGTTCTTCTCTGGACCATGGGTCTGTAATAAAGTTTAAATAATAATAATAATAATAATGCATTGAGAATTTAAGAGTAAAATTGGGTACTGACAATTTTCAAGTACTCTATGGCTTTCAAAATGTGCTTTGAAATGGGGTACTTTACCTTATGTATCTTTCTGACAATATGTCTAGGGGCCTACGAAATTTCAAGAATTACAGGGTTCATTTCATGGCCCACTGTTACAGTTATTCTAATGTATTGTATCATACAATGGGGGGGGGGGGGGTTACACATTGAAATTGGCCTATAAAAAATATTGGGTTCATTTCAGAAAGGGCAGGAAGGGGAGGGCTGTGGAAACCAAAATATTTTCTGCTCACCCCCCTCCCCAACTGTAAATTCTGACTTAGCCTTAGATGACATGTCCCTCATACTTGTGCATAAATTGAAGTTGTCATTAAAGGAAGTGGACGTTATTTATGGTTGGGGATTGGAGGTGCTTGAACTTGGAGGAAATGCCATGAAAAAAAATGAGTAACGCCTCTGCATAGCTTGATAAATTTGAGTTACCCTCCTTTCTTACACAGTAGTTTTGAGTGTTCTTCCCAAAGAACAACTATATACCATTACAGGTTACATTGGAGTACAGGGGACAGTGAGCATGTAATTAATTGACTGATAGATCAATTGATTGATTCATCAATTGATTAATTTTTGTGGTGAAATAAAGCTTACTTTTTGTATGATATTGATTCATTGATTTTTGTGGTGATATAAAACTTGTCCTATTATTTTCTTGACTGATTATCTCTCTTCCAGTTGTAGGTAATTCACTCTTTATTAAGCCATAGATACATCTTGCTTGTCCATTCTTCTCTTATATAAATGAAACACCCCTAGTCTAATACTAACAATTGCCAAGCAAAATACCGATTACACCAACAGTTTGCTTTATCTCTTATCTTCTGGAGATTATCACACACTCATAAGGGAGTTATGCCCTCAGCGGCGAGAGGTTGCGTAACCGAGAGTGAAAATGGCGGAAACTTTAGATGTCAAACAGTCGGGTAATGCGTTGCACTGTATAGACGTCATGGAACAGCTAAACCAGCTAAGATGTCGTGAAGAATTCTGTGACATGACTGTGATTGTCGACGGTCGTAAATTCTCAGCACATCGTTGCGTTTTGGCTGCCAATAGTCTTTATTTTGAATCAATGTTCCGGAGTGAACTACAAGAAGTTCAACGTGGGAGTGTGGAACTCCAATGTTCATCGAGTGATGGTATGGATGCTATATTAGGTTTTATGTACACGGGGGGTGTTACTCTTACCCACGATAACGTAACCGATATTATCCAGGGTGCTGATCATCTATTGATGGAGAAATTAAAGGAAATATGTTGTAAATGGCTGGTGAAACATCTAACAATTGAGAATTGTTTTGACATGAAACGACTCGCGGATATGTACAATCTGAGCAAAGTGAAGGAAACCGCCGAAGAAACTATCAAAAATGGACTGAACGAAATGCTCAAAGATCCCCAAAGATATCTGATCGATTTGTCCAAAGATGAAGTTTTCTGGTTAGTGTCTAGTACGAATGTAAAAGTGAGAGAAGTTGAACTCCTGGGGTTCATAATCACGTGGTCAAAACGAGAAAGGGAACGAAAGAAAAAGTTCCGGCAGTTGTTACGATATATTCGACTTGTTGACATCGAATTAGAGTACCTCCATCGACTTGTTGCTGAAGAAGATCTTTTCAGGGATGTGAAATGCAAGAGATTAGTTAAAGAGGCAATTAAATATAGAGATGGCATCGATGCAGAGACAGGGTCTAGAGGTACTTCTTCATTTCAAGTATTGAAGCCAAGAACTGGGAGATTGGTGGATGTTGTCGTAGTGGTATGGCGTGGGTTGCATGGAGGAACACACTATCATTGCTTTGTAATGGAGGGTGAAGAGTGGACCCTGTTAGAAAATGTTGTTCGTGTCGAATACAGCATATACCAATATGGCATACCATCTGTCATGAACAATAAGTTAGTGCTTCTGAGTAATAAAAAGTCATTCTGGTATGATCCTATAACAGATAAAAGTAAGGAAGTGGCTCATCATCATGCTCTTGAAAGTCATGCTGTTGCAGTTGTTGATGAGAGACTCTATGTATGTGGGAATGTTCCTTCAAAGTACAAGAGAAGTGAAAACCATACTAAGATGTATGATCCCAAGAATAACAGTTGGATGAGGAAATCGGATGCACCACATTCAGTGTATTCCACTGCTGTAGCTATAGGTGATAGATACATTTATGCTATACAAAACCAGGATAGCGATGACATTGATTGTTATGACACACAAGCTGACACCTGGGAGAGCATTTCATCTGAAGAATTCATACAAATGAAGGATGACCCCTCTTCTCAGATATGGCCACCACTTATTGTGAAGAAGGGAGATGTCGTTGAGATGACCAAGTTTGGAAGATATAAGGTGACGATATCAAATGAAACCCGAGAGATTGTCTGTGAAGAGTCCACATTACCAAAATTACCAGCTGATGAGACATGGAAAGTTGGGCCTGCTGTGTGTGATGTCAGAGGAGATATCTTTGTTTGTGGATCTACGCAAGCTAACGGTGTAAGAGTATTCAAGTACTCAAATGGAACATGGAAGAACATTTCATGCAATTCGTACTGTCCAACTATGGAAAGAATTGGTTGTGTCCATTTAGAGGTACCTTATAAGTATTTAAGAAGAAGAGTAGAATGCCAGGATGTGTTCATTGAATGGGAAGAGGAGGAAGAGAACAGTGATTATTTTGATGAAACTGATTATGAATTTTATGGCTACTATGATGATGATGATGATGACTACTATGATGATGATGACGACTACTATGATGATGATGATGAGAATGGTGATGATGATAATGACGGTGACAATGCATACTAGTAGTTACTGTTAGTGTTAGTGTTGATGAAGATAGTGATAAGTTTTTCCTGATATAGCAACAATGTTTTGAAATGCAGCTTTAGTAAGGGAGTGTAATGATGGGAAAAGGGTAAGAACAAGACAAATCAGGATAGATGGGCATGTTGCTAGGATGAGGACACAGATAGATGAGTGTGTTGCTAGGGTGAGGACACAGATAGATGAGTGTGTTGCTAGGATGAGGACACAGATAGATGAGCATGTTGCTATGGTGAGGACACAGATGAGTGTGTTGCTAGGATGAGGACACAGATAGAAGAGTGTCTTGCTAAAATGACAAACCAAAAATGAAGGATGAATTACTAGATAGTTATGATTGCAGTGATGGCACATGACTGAATAAGTGCTCTTACTAGTTTGGTGGAATATTCAATGGCAATTCTATGCTGAAGAAACAAACACCTGAATCATGTCTAAATGCAGTCTTTATGTACATATAATACATATATAGGTATTTGACAATATGATCCGCCCATCTTGTAGAGTTGTATAAACCTGTAGTCAAATTCTTGTTTTCTACTAATATATCCATGGAGCATTTTAACAACGATGTTATAAAAAAAAATTTATATTGTTTTCAGCATTTCGGTCACCTTTAAGTGGCCTGTGAACATTCAAGTTTTATATTAGAGTTGATAACAGTATTGAAGTGTTTTTTATTGACATCAGAAATTTCTAAGTTTACATTTGTTGTCATTGTTAATGTTTAATGTTTTTGGTTGATGTGTAACAGAAAAATATATTCTTTGAACAATAAACATTTTGCATGAAATGGTTAATTTCTTGTTACTTAAATGTTTCTTTATTTGGATTTATGAACTGTATGAAATAAGAGAAAATCAGAGTGTGAGAACGAGAAACAGTGTCTCATTCTGTTATGGCAAAAGTGACTTAAGCAACACTTTGGGTCAACTATTTTCATGTGACGAATTTAGTATGGACTCAATCATCTGTCATTAGTGTGCTAACTTCCCCTCTTCCAATTTAATAACAAAACAATTCAGGCAGAGAAGTACAACACACAAGCAATCCTATTGCACCTGCTACTTGTATTCCACATATGCTGTATACATACATTCGTGGCTACACTGGAGATGTGTAAGAAAAAATTCATAAAATCTTGAAAAAAGTCACTTCAAGGTTGCATGCCGATGAGTGTTGTCTAATTCCATAGAACATTTATGTGGGCAGAGATGACAGTGTTTTATCTGCATTGCAAATGTACATTGATAGTAGATGCAAGTGAAATCGCACATAATTCTTTACAAATTAGCTGAAGCATATCTTGAATTGATGGTGTGGAAACCTACAAATGTAGCCTTCAGCATACTAGAAGAGAAATTGTTGTTTGATGTGGTAGAGTACACAAGTAGGTGATAACACTTAACAGTGCCTTTTTTTTGTACAGATTAATTGATATTATCACTCTGTAATCAAAATGATGTAAAAACTGGAAGTCCCAAAATGTACAGTTGAAGATCTTGGAAGTTGTCAGAAATGCAACCCAACTGAATATAATTAAACCAAAGTCCATTCAGTTGTTTATAACAACATGTTGCAACTATAGTATTAGTTTGTCTCTCGACTGAAATCTCAGTTTCTGCTGTCACAATCCTTGGGTGAAATTGAATGGCAAACATGGAGGTGTAATTATGCCAAATATGCTCCCATATTCACTGAGAAGAAACTTGCTGGTTTCTAAGTCAAAAACATCTCGCTGACAAGAATCTTATATTACCATGTCTTGCACAGTGTTATTAGTGTTAATCCTTTTGAAGTTGTATTCAATCTTTTTTTCACAAAATATGGCAGAAAAGTATGTAAAGACATTATGTAGAGTTGGTCAAAAGAGGGCGCTATTCACTTGGTTATCTATGTCACTTTTCTTTCTAAAATATAAGCAAATGAAGTCTATGTAAATGAATTAAGAAAACCTCCCTAAATATTACCTTATGGTACATGTTCCATGTATTGTATATGTGTATGTTATCATGTCCTTAGGTTAGAGTCAGAATGTCTCCAAAACATGTTAAGTCTTAAAGAAAACCATACCAACCGAAAGTACTTTATTTTTTATTTGGCGGTTACATTTGCACTTTTCTGTGTATTTTCACTGTTCTTTTGATATTTTTAGAAAAACAGTATTTCTATTTTTAGTTAATTTACCTGAGGATCATCGTATTATGTTTATTTCAAAGTAGCTGTGTATGTCTGTGCCTGTGTGTCTCTGTCTGTCTGTCTGTCTGTCTGTCTGTGTGATCTGTTAAATACCACAATACATGTTCAGTATTTTGCAAGCCCCTGCTCTAATCTTTTTTCTTAAAATGATGTTTAAAAAGTGTTTGGTTTTGTCTTATTTCATCATAGCAAAATGATGTTTAAGAAGTGTGGGATTTTCATGCATTTTTGGGGGGGCTAAACCACAGACAAGAAGAAATTTTTTTCTTGTATGTGGCTAAACTATTTTTTTTTTTTGGTGACCTGCAACAATGTGATTTTATTATTTTTTCTTGAATGCATAAAAAAAGTTTAGGGCGGCAGTGAAAAGCTAGGTGGGGGTCGGGTAACCAGAACCAAACAATTATTTTTTTAGGCCTAAGTAATGGAGGAAGTGGGCCATGTTGAGCATTATCACAGGTGATGATGCATTTCAAAAATTAATTTAGATATTTCCTCAACATTTAATTTTAGTATAAGAATTTGTCATCAAACTGATTATATATTATGTTCCAATGCCAGGTTTGGGTTCTGTCAACAGACACCCGATGTTTACAAATTAAATGTAAATAACATATAATATTTCAATAACTAGAATACTTCCAAGTACATATGCTAGAACAAATACCCCCAAAATACATAAACGCAAACAATTTCAGACATTTGATCAATGTCTGATTTGTAAATGAGACAGTACCGTATAGTTTATTGTCACACACCACCGTGTTGTAAAAAATCTTGCTGACAAAATGTATCAGACAATATGAATGTCACTTTGTGGATTATCAATGGACTGAAAGAAGATTGAACAGAATCTAAAACTAAATACCATTTTAACAGGATAAGGAAGTTGGCTTTTATAATTCAGGTTAGCCTACCTGTAGATTTGAAAGGCTATCACTACTACACTCTTAATTCAGGTTAGCCTACCTGTAGATTTGAAGGGCTATCACTACTACACTCTTAATTTAGGTTAGCCTACCTGTAGAATTGAAGGGCTATTGCTACTACGTATACACTATTAATTCAGGTTAGCCTACCTGTAGATTTGAAGGGCTATCGCTATCCGCTATAGTAACCGATATTTTAATTTTTTGAGAGGTCTAGTAAAAATACAGTTTAAAAAATAACAAAATGTCATGATAGCGGAATAGTGTAATAGTGATAGTCCTTCAAGTCTACAGGTAGGCTAGTTCATGTAGGCTACAATTACATTAATTTGATTTAAGTTAATTTAATATAAAATCAATATTTTAAAAACCATACCCAATCAGCACACTAAACATGATAAGCTTACTACCCGTGTTACTTTTCACTTGTATATATAATTAAAATTAGGGCTAGTTTTTGCTTCTGTTCTTTCGTTTGTTTTGTTTCGTTCGTTCGTCCGTGTGTCTGTCTGTGTCTGTGTGTGTTTCTGTGTCTGTTTGTGTGTGTGTGTGTCTGTGTCTGTGTATGTGTGTGTGTGTGTGTGTGTGGGGGGGGGTTAAATACTTTATAATTTTGTCAATTCTGTCAAAGCCCGTATGTATCATAACTGATCAGCTTGCCAAGAATTTCGTAAGCTTAATGTCTTAGATTGTAACGGGGCGATATTGACTAGTTTCGTACCCGCAATGTGTAGTTAAAGTTTCAATGCTACTATAAATTTGTGTTTATCTCTAGGAATAAACAAATATTATATCATCATTATAATTGTCATATGAACTAAAGATAGAGGGCATTTACACTGGCGGACATGTGGGTGCAAATTTATGCGCCTAGAGTGTGTGTGCTTGCGTAAGGGTGTGAATGTGGTGTAAGGATGCGTATTCACACAAGCGTCTTCGTGGTTGCTACACGTGGTCTAGCTTAATGTAAGTTTATTAAAAATGAAACGTTGTCGAGGAAAACAAGTCAAGCTGCCATTTTAAAAACATTACAGGTCCAAAATGCCTAGCGTACTGCCTCAACACCTTCGTTTTTTTCCATTAGAAAAGTTATTATCCTATCTACAGACGAACCGACGGTCTGCGTTATTATCGGAAATAAAACGATAGTTTAAAGTAAAATGTATGTTATTATTATTTTTATCTCTAATATCCGATTAGCGATATTATCACTGATATCGTGTGACATGGCGGTACCGCCACGCTGCTCGGCATACGGTGGATTTAAGAATAGTTTATGTTGCTGGCATCGTACTGAGACAGACAGACAGACGGACAGACAGACAGGCGGGCAAACAGACAGACTGCTATCTTTGAGCATCTCAAACTTACTACAAAATACATAAACTGTTTATAAACCACAAAGAATCGTGTTTTTAAGGAAAACTGTAGCACTTTTTAATTCGAGGAAAAAATATCACTGTTGTAAATTTTGTTAGTGAAACCGCTCATTGATATGTCATCTGCTACTACAAGTTGTCACATCAAAGTTTACACTGTAGATTGAAGTCCTTTCCATGTATCATACCATATTATAAATACAATTCCCCAACAATTTCTTGTGTTTTTCGATATTGGCAGTACATGAGAAGCTCCTATCACTCAGCTTATTGTAAAAAAAAAAAGTTTTGACATTGCAAATGAGCCTTGGTTGCAGAGGAAAATAAACATGATAAAAATGACACGATTCTTATCAACTCGCTCGTGTATTTGATTTTTACAGTAGTACATCATCTTGCCCCTTGAATTGAAAACAACTGTTTAATTGATGGATGAGTAATTTGCTTTTATTCGTATATCTCCTATTATTCGCGTGGCCAATTTCACCCACGAAGTATACCCCGGCTAATGACCCTTTCTACCCACAATGCACATCGCTGATCTCACATACATCCGCCATTTTGATTTTCTCGCAGTTCTGTAGGGCGAGAACAGATTGGTTTTCATTCAAACATAAGGAGTTAAACGTTCAAAGTTACCGTTGATCCTCTGTCAGAGGGGTCAATATGAGCTGGGGAACAGAACTTTGGGTAAGTGTATTTATTAAATTATGACTCTGTGGGAATTAAGAGGAATTTGAAATTGGACGAAAACGGGATTTCAGTTCACCAGGACTGATGTGTTGTGCTGCGCTAGTGATCCTGTGAGCCAGTCGGTCAGGTGGTTATGTGAATCGCACAGTTGTACATGTCCGACTGTCGTTTATTTAGCCACTTCAGAGAGTGTCTAGGAATAAATACGTTGTGTTTGTTTGTTTGGAATGATTGTCAATGGTTTCCCCATCAAAATCAAAATGCATGTCACACAAGTTGTGAAAATTCTGTAGCTGTCCGGAAGATATTCACGATATAAAAGAAGGGGGAGTGCCTTTTCCCGTATGTTTTGAACCCAAGTTGTACGTACGTAGTTGACTTAGCCGAAGCGGGAAGTGCGTGAAGGCCATAAGGCTATTCACTCGAATATTTCACGGAAACACGTAGATGAATCCCTATTACCTGTATTGACACACGCTCCACAAACAAGAAAGAGCAACAGAAAAAAACACAAGAACTGAAGAAGTATCAAATTTATTTACATTGTAATTAACATATTTCGTCAACGATACGCTCGCCTACTGTTACAGCTGCCCTACACTCTCAGAGGAGAACAATTCACCTTCTATGAAATAATGAAATCAATCATAGCGTGAACTCATGAGCAAAACATTTATTAGATACATATTAATAGGTGACATATTGGTTCTGTAATGTTAAACGTCATATCGTAGATTCGTAAGTTGAACCACTTTTCAACGCAGTACCAAGTTAACATAAGTGTAGTAGTGTACCGAGTGACAGATGGCCTCAGTCTGTATTGAAGGAAATTGGCGGTGTGCATCGAAAGTTATTTTTAGATACATGTAGTGGGAAGTCATAGCAAACATTTAAAAAAAAAGTAGTTTTAAGTTTAAAATGTGTTTTTGTTTCCAACAGTCTTTGAAACCCTGGTCACTGCATGCACTGATATGATAGCTATAATGTGTTATTTTACATGACATGTAAATATACTCATGTTATTTTAATGGTCAAATTTTGCATGTCTTTATCAAAATATTTGCCTATGGCCTTGGCTGGCCAATCAGACTGCCAGAGCTGTAATATTTTTTTTAGAAGTATGACATATACCATAGTTAGTATAAACAAACAACATAAAGTAGTTCAAAACACTTCAACAGTGTCAACAACATTATTTACTGGCTAGTTTATGGGTTTTTTATGTTTCTCAAATTATGGTGGGTTCGTTTTCTGATATATTGGTATCTGAAACGTTGGTTCCTTTTTGTGGTGATTCATATTGTACTCATATTTATCAACTGTAAGACAGTATTTTCAAGCTGCATGTATCTGCTGACAGACAAAGCTGGTTCCCACAGAGCTAGGTCATGTCACTGGCAAGATGCATTTAGTGTTTGTTTCAAGGGTTACATTACAAAACCTTAAGTTTCTTAGTATGAGTTCAAATCTGAGCTGATGACCTGGAAGCCCTACGAATGCATAGATTGGGAAGCCATACAAGTAACACTTACAGAACATGTGAACATGTTCAGGACAGTGCAATTATTTATGTAGAGTCAATTGTTATCACCATCATGCATCTGTATATTTTGAAGTTATGTATGACAGTGTTTATGTTCTGTTCCATGGCCATAGCATGAATTGAAGAAAACCCATAAAGTTCACACTTTTCAATCTTTGTCAATACTAGTATGCAATTAAACAGTCATTAGTCATTTACAAACCAAGTGACGAAGGAAACCCAAGTAATTTAATCTTTCATACTCAGAGATCAGGAAAAAAAATTATGTTTGAAACACAATTCACAAAGTAATCAGTGTAAAGATCTAGTAAGCCGGTTTGTTAAATCCTCAGTTCATATGGCGTATAATGTAGACTGTTACACAAGATTGATCAGCAGCCAGTGAACAAAGGGGTCATGCAAAGATGATTCATTGCATCACCAGAGTGACTGCAGTAGAGTGATAACTCATTGAAGGGATAATGCTAGTAACCAGCATGCTATCCGCTACCAACTGAACCAATTACACCTAGACCACATGATGCAAACCATTATAGTTTAAGTCTCTCCTCAACATCCCAAGTATAATATGTATGAATAGAAAACCTTTAATTTTGATATCTTAAATACATATCAAAATAAAAAAGTCATTATTTTTATACTGAAAGCTGTTCAGTAGAGTAAGTATCACCGATCTCATAAAAAATAACCTAGCTGTTAGATCACAGCATTGTATAGTGTTGACAAGTTGGAATCCGACTCCTATTTTCATCTCAGAGTGTGATATATTGATGTCATCTGGTTTTCAACAAGGGTACACAATAATATACATGACGTATCATATATCCAGTGCTTCATGAAGGTTGCATGGTGATGATAATATATTAATTATTTTTTGTAATATTTGTATTATATTAATATTTGTGTTGTCTGTAAAGTTGAAGTTTTAGATATGGTAGTCAAAAAATCAATTGTGAATTAGTCTAGTCACAGTAGGAGTTTGTATATAAAAAATTACCTATTTGATTAGCTCCTCATCACACTGTGTACAATCATTGCACCATCATAGATGTTACATTGTATTCTGTTCATTGATTCTGTTCATGGACAAATACAACGTATTTAGGTTCAGATGTTATTGTCAAACTCTTTAATGATATATATATATCATCATAGAAAATACAAGTAAAATATTGTATCGTTTGGTAATTGTTACCAGGGTAACATTAGGAATTTGACAAGTTTAAATGACTTAGAAGCAGTTCTGTAATTTCTCGTTGGTTTTCTACTGGAAGCAACTTGTGCTACTGAATGCAGTAAAAGTGTAGGAATATTTTCTCCATGTCCTAATCCATTGTTTACTGCAGCAGGGAATCAGAATTATACATATCAATCATATGTTATCACTATTGATATATATTTCAGGAAGCACTCACTTTGTTTTGGTATGGTATGGTACCTGGGGCATGGTACTACGTTCAATAAATATATCATAGTTACTTAAATCTATGACATGGTTACTGTGACCAACTGAGAACTTCTCATAGCCATTTTAGTGTAGCTATGTTACAGTATGACATGTTTAGAACAGGACAAATATTGAATGTGTACCATACTATCCTCTCATAGGACAGACATACTGTCTAAGATGACATGTATATATTGCAGGTAAAATATAGGTGTTTCAGAACAAGGTCCCCCACCACCACATTCAAAAACAAGTATTTGCACGTAACCATTTTTCTACTAAAAAAAACTACGAAAAAAAAATGCCCAGTAATTCTACGTCTTCAGTAGAAAAAGGGTCATATTTATGTATGGGGATTGAGAGGTTAGTTATAATATTGTACAACTTTTTACTTGTCTTTTAAATTTTTAAACTTTATTTCTGAATGAATACTAGTCTTGCAACTTACAGTACCTTTCAAAATGGAGTTCTGTTAATTAATTACAGACTTTTGCCCCACCTAGTATAATATTATATTATATTTGTATTGAATTTATTACATGGTTGAAAATTTAGGTTTCTATAACTCTGTAGGTTTATCATCGGCTGCTATCATCATGTTGTATAGCAACTTGCATGAAATAATTTGTCAGTTTGTTTTATCCAAGAAGAATGTGTTGTTTCAGCTAGCAGATTTCCTGCATATAATAAACATCAATTAACCCATGATCAGCTGTTAGCTGTAATTTGGACATGATGTAGATTATTAACAGTTCTATATACAGTTGTGACTGTATTTGAGGCCAGGAGAGTGATAACTGCCATCTAGTATGCCTGCTAATAACAGACAACATTTGTTGTCATGGGACAAAGTGATAAATGAAAATTCTCGAGACTTACATGTACCACAAAGGGATAAGGGGCATCACTTTGTGCATATGAAATGTCAGGCCTAAGAAGGCAAGGAGGTGTGGCTCCAATGTGCCTTCTTAGACTTGGGTGTAAGAAGGCATATTGGAGTCACCCCTCCTGCCTGAAGAGACTATTTTGATATCTACAAATGACTTGGGTTGTTATGAAGGCCAGTATTTTGATATCATTTGACCACAAAATAACAAATGGATCAATTTGAAATTTATTTTTAAAGCTGGTCCGTCCCCTGACGTTATAAGAGTCTGTGGAAATTATGAGATTCATCACACATTACCTTGTTGATGGAGGACAAGTAAACACAATGTCAGCCTCATTGTTATTTCACTTTTGTAACCTTGTAGGTGATGGCTATTTTGGGAGTGAACGTAGACTATAATAGGGTCACTATTGCTGTACCTGAATATGATGTAACTTACAATGTATAGTAACAGGAATGATATTTGATGAACGTTGTAGTATAATAACACCAACAATGTCAACTCAGCCCATACAACTCCTGACATACTTCTATAAGATAACAACTGATAACCTTGAAGTGGAAATTCCTGAAGGTCAGAAGTCACTTCATTCATGGCCTTTGTATGAATATTAGATTTTATTAGAACTATGTGAAGGTCACAGTGGTATCACTGCTTGATGAATATGAGCCTTGGTTGTAATTCATAAAATTTTTGATGAATACGTTGAGGATACCATGGTATTGATATCATATGATACCATGTTTTACTTGGCTTGTAGTAGACTGATTGGTTAGTGTGGATCCTGATGAGGAGGAGGTGGTGTGGTAAAATTTTCATTCTTTTTGCTGTCAAATATTATTTTGGTAGGACTTTTGCCAAATGATTCAGGAACTCATTTTGGGTAGGACTTTTGGCAACTGATTCAGGAACTCATTTTGGTACGACTCTTGGCAAATGATTCAGGAACTCATTTTGGGTAGAACTCTTGGCAAATGATTCAGGAACTCATTTTGGGTAGGACTCTTGGTAAATGATGTCGGAATAGATTATATCAATTTAACTACCCTTCAACTAAAACATTTAATATACTGTTGTGTAAAACATCTAGTTGTCTAAGGTGGAGTATTAATTCAAATGTTTTCTGTGATATGCAATGTAATTTGAACAGAGAAATCCCTTTACCTCATTATGTATATGCTGTTACAGTGACAACTGTAATACGACAGAACCTCATGACATGTGAGCGCAAGTGTAGATACCCTGGGGTATTTGCACTCCTGCTTGCAGTGTTCTTTGCACCTGTACTTTCATGAGGGTAGCGAGTGAAAGTGCATCAGAAAATACTGCAAGCATGAGTGCAAATGCTTAATGAATAGCTACACTTGCACTCACATGAAATGGGACTCTGTTATTATTACATATATTTATCCAAACAGCAAATTTCTTTAAAAAATGATACTGTGTTATGCGGACTTTTAGTACAATGAATGATTGCACTGTCATTGCATATAATTTGCATGCATGCATGATGTTTTTGGTATTGCACTGCATGTGCAGATACCACCACTGTGTGCAATGGTGCAAGTAATCTCTGGTACATATGTAATAATAGTAATATAACAAAAAAAAAAGTCTGTCATGAAGTTGACTAAAATGTTACTTTTGCTGGTACATTTAGGCCTCTACCAAGTCATAAATCAGAATATCAAAGATTGCATATAGGGTTTCTAGGGATAGAGAGTATATGGTGTACAATGTCGGGATGTTTGCATAGCTGGCAACAAATGTTGGAAGTATTAGGGGAAACTACCCTTTTCTCTCCAGTTGTCAAAACTTTGTATACATAACTATAGCATGGTCATAAAGCTGACTTGGGGTGTGTATGCAAGACTTTCTACAGAGGACATATGGTGTACATACATTTGAAAAGATTTATTTTGGCAGAAATGACATGACAAGTGATGAAAACAGCTGGGTGATGCCTTCCTAATCGCTTGCTATTATGTTGGCCATGTAATAGTACATTCTTGGCTAGAAGTCAGAGAGGTGCTATGTGTGGCTCATAAACACGAGATGTTTGAAATTATTGACTGATTTTTCAGTAGTCTTTGATGTTGTGACCAGAAGTGAAGTGTTGCAGCAATATTATTGTAGATTCATACAGTGAATTATCCTTGCATGCAGTCTCTAATATAACGTCACAGTATGTGAGCATTCCCTTTTCATGTTGCCAAGGCTTGTAGTATGATCTCAGTGTAGGGGTTATCAATGTGAAATGGAAATATTTGGTCATTGGAAGATAAAAATCTGTTACTGTTCAATGGTCTGCTAACAAACAATGTGTATAGTGTACAGTGACTGTGTTTTTCTGTCACCCTCAAAAAGTAATATCACATTTGTACACATGGAATGGGTCGTGTTTCAAGGATTCTTGGCAGTGATTTTACACCTGGGTACTTCAATTTTAATGTATATCAGACAGACATCTGTTGCCACAGTCCTCACAGTGACAATAGGCAAAGAGTCAAATTACACAGCATGGATATGCATGCATGCACATATAAACACAGAGACATTCTAAGTTCTCTTCTTCTTTACCTCTGACACCCCTACACACATACACCTCTACACCCCTAGCCACACGCATACACAAACCCCTACAGTACACACTCCTACACTCACACCCCTACCCACCTACATGTACCTGTACATGCATCCCTACCCGCACACACACATGTATGCATTTTCACGTTATGTCATTCAATGCAATGTTCCCCTCTCCACTTCCTAATGATATACTCATCTATACTTACACCTGATACTTTCCACTCGCACATACAAATAGTACAAACACACACACAACATATATACACAAATATGATACGAATACACACGTACAAACACACACACACACACACACACACATACACACAGACACACATACATACACAAATATGATATGAATACACACGCACACACACACACACACACACACACACACACACACATACACATACACATGCATACCATATCGCATATACTCACACATAGGATTATAAATACATATACTAGAATTTCAAACATGTTTGCTGTGTTGTGCTTTGGAATGGAATAGGAGTTAACTTTAGATTTCCCGATTTCCTTAGCCAGAATTCTGTACTTGACGGTGTAATAAAGGTAGCATAGAGTCAGTGTTATGAAGTATGTATAATCACTTCTAGTATGTGTGCCATATCCCCTGTATAGTGATGCTATTCAACAAAAAAATAGTAAAAGAAATTCTGACAGGAACTGAGGAAACAATTTCAATGGCATATCATTGGTGTTATTTAGAACCGAGGAAATGACATCAAGCTGTTAGATTCTATCAGCGATTTGTGACTTCCATGAACACTTGATGTTGGGGGTGTTACTCGTGAATATATTTTGATGTCAAAGAGATTTGGGTGTGTTTGGTAAGAGGTGGGAGGTAACAGGGTAGGGGAGCTTGAAGGGTAGGGTTGTGATAAAGGTGTCGTCATGTAGTCATCACATGTATAATATCTGTATTGTTACTGAACAGGATCTACCACTTCCAATTCAGTATGCTCTGTTTGCTTATAGCCACCAGATATCTACAGTAACTAACATTTCTGTCCTGAAGGCTTTCTACAAAAATGACAAATTATAGCTCAAAAATAAACAATTCTACAAAAAGGAAATCTTTTCTATTCAGAGTCAAAGGTCAGGTATTTAGTAATAATTGACAGTATTACATTATTAGTGTACTTAAGGTACACAATAGCACATCAAAATAAATGTTTCTTGTTTACTGTGTAGATACAAATGTATGTTAGTTTTAGAATTGTTATCAACATTTTTAATGTCATATTCAAGATCTGTAACAACCTAGAATAAACAAGTATGATTCCTATTTAACCAGATGTGAAAATATGATACTAAATTGTCATTTGATAGACTTTTCTATATTTTTTCAAAGTAGACTTTTAGATAATCTAATGAGAACTATTAGTTTCACTGATCAAATTTGAATTAAAAAAAAACTTTGAAAGTTGAAAACAGAGTGTTCATTAAATGCCACAAAAGGTTAACTATTTTTAATAAGTGTAAATTCAGTTAATATCAGAAAAAATGAATTATGTTACCATAAACCTCAATGTAGGTGTAGTGACTGTCCTCTGTTAGATTATTTTCAGGAAATATCTGATATTAAGTGTAGATGTACGTTAGTGACTCACACCTTCCTTTTCCGGAACCACCTGTATATATGAGTAAGCACACATCACGAAGTTTTGTCCTGTTTTGTCAAATGAACAATAGAAGTTGATACATTTATACACAAGTCACAACTCCATTTGTTTATGTGTATGTAAAGTATCGTGACCAG
Organism: Glandiceps talaboti; assembly: GCF_964340395.1. Lineage (NCBI taxonomy): Eukaryota > Metazoa > Hemichordata > Enteropneusta > Spengelidae > Glandiceps > Glandiceps talaboti. The sequence continues at coordinate 6,196,505 of NC_135558.1, read as the reverse complement.
TGTGCCCTGTAAGCCAATTTGATGCCTCACTAAATCGTGATGCACTTTGATTTCTTGTGACGCACCAGAATTAGGTGTTCCCATATCTATGTGGTAACTCACAAGAAAACCCACAAAAGTTTTCTTTTATTAGCGAGTGTACTCGTCCTGACCTGTATTATTGATAACCCACAGACTTTGTGGTCTCACTATCTCAGGCTTACAATGTACCTTGTTTGAAAGGTAGTGTAGTTGAGAAGCCGGAATGGGACACAAACCCGGAACCCTACAAATACTAGCTAGATGCACTTCCAATTGTGCTACCCAGGCTGACAGAGAAGGCCTTGCGTGAGACAGTGAGACCACAACAAGACTGTGGGCTGTGTTATTGATGAGTGAACTTTGACCCTAGTAAAAGTAGGAAGACATACACTTCCCCATTTTAGTTTTATACTATCCTGTGTTGCATTGACTTGGGATAAAGGTGATGTTTGTTTTTTTTCTGCTTGATTGATCTCCTACCCTGAAATGTCTTGTTTTCGAAAAAAATTTAATGAGATGTGATCATTTTGAGGAAGAATTTCTCAATATTAATCAGGCTCTTGAAAGCATACCTTATCAGAACTCAAAAACACCATGATGTATTTCTGTAGTCTAGAATATTTTTCTAGAAAAAAGTAATGTTTTAAATGTCCCAGTGATTCATAGTAAACTTCAACTTTATGAAATATTAGAATTTTCAATATATTTGTGATGTTATTGTTCTCACTGCTTTTAATACCCAGAATTATTTTTTTTTGTCATCAACATTCACCCAGGGCTTATGTGGTATTGTTTTCATGTTAGATTCTATATTCAGGTTTCGTATGAAAGCCTTTACATTAGTTATTGACAGTATTGTCATTATTACATTATTCTATAAACATACCTTGACCTTTGACCTCACCAGTCTAGGTTTCTGTCAACATCGTCAATTCAGTGTTGATTTTATGCATCATTGAGCATAAATTTAAAGACACATGATAGTAAATATTTGGAAAGTTGAGTTTCAGATTGTCTGGATTATATGATGGTCTCAACCCGTGAAACAGAGAGAGATGAAAAATTTTATGAATAATAGCACCAGACTACCTTTCAGATGAATTTTTCTAAGAACATAAATATTTGAAGATATTTGGTACAAAGACATGCATGGAATTTTATTGGCATAATGTGACTTTTTATAAATTAATATTACAGGTATATTATGTCAAGAATTGAAATTTTCAGTTTACTTTATTTTGATCAAAGTTAATTAAAACAGGAAAACTGAGATGGTATGTACTTTGTGTTCAGTGTGTTGATGAGTAGGATAGGAAGAGTGGAAAGTGCATTTTGTTAGGTTCCGTTCCAGAATTAGACTTGGTGAAATTTTCGTCTCATTAGTTAGTGCTCCTGTTTATCTCTAGCTCAGAGACTTGGCTATCTGACTTGACAGACTGGCTTGTTTCAGTGAATGATATAGTCAAGCCAGACAGCCCAGTCTCTCAGCTAGTTGATTTCTTGCTGAAATTTAGTCTCGTGAGTGATTAACATGGGTGATATGAACGACAAATCTTTCAAATTATTCCAGGATTAAGCTTGCTGATTGCTCTGTGCTCTGTCCATGTTAGTGTGGAATCCAGTTGTGTGGGAATTTTTCTCTCTCTTTTCCATTATCATGCCTGGCATTTTGCTGTACATGTTGTAACAAAGTAATTACAATCTATCCTACTGGACTTGCTGTTGTTTTGAATGGCAACAGTTTCATGTCCTATCCTGGATGTTTCTTCAGCTGACTGATGATCTTATGACAGAAGCGTCCATTATAGGACATAAAAATATTGTTATTCAAAACAACAATAAGTCCAGTAGGATAGATTATAGTTACTTCTTGTTAACCTCGTACCTGGACGATTCGTTGTATTCGTAGCGTTATCTTAGATTTTGTAATTGTGTGAAACTTGTAGAGCTATTTGTTCCAGATACTAGTCTTAAATTTTGTAGCTACCTTCAACATTTCTGTTGTATTGACATGTTAGTATAGCAAATGTGAAAGGTCATACAATGCACTATAATCATGATAATGACAACACTATGATCATAGTATGTCAATTATTAACAGAAAACAGTGTTTTTTTTTGTTTTTTTGAACCTTTGGAAGTTGTGACATCAAGTCAATTTGTCATTACCAGCTGATAATCCAGATCACTTTAATCTGCATCGAATCCACTTTCCGTCCATATTAAACTTGAAAGATGGATTCAGTTCGAATTACAGTAGCGTACCTGTCCACACACACCAGCTTCGATTCAGATTACTGTATTTATCAAACTAATTCACTCGAGTACATGCCTATCCACACCAGGGATAACTGATCACGATTTGATTTGAATTATTTTGATCCATATCAAAACCAAGACCAAGAGTAGGCTTCAATCTGGATCAGTTATTAATTCAAATTAGATGAATTAACCACAAGTATGGACAGGTAAATCGAACTGGATCCAGATCAGATTTTGTAGTATGGGCATGCTAAAAGTGTTACATAGCCAGTGCATTAGCCCATAGTCAAGATGCTATCCTTGCTATCAAATCATCTCTTCACTCCCAGATTTTAGATTTGATGCCCAGAGACTTGCACACACACATTACATGTAACCCAGAGACTGTCATAGCGAGAATTGGCTAACAGCATGTGCATTCAACTCCACATCATCTGAGCTGTCTGTACTTGTACATTTGTATAGTACACTGTACAAGAGATGATTATACATATGATCATATCCTTCAACAAAAGAACATGACCAAATACTGACAAGCTATCTCCATACATCTGGTACATGACAGATTAGGATGAAAATAGAAATAGTCACAAAGCATACTATAACTGTAATTCCATTGTTTAGCTTCCAGGCCCTTTGGCAATTGAGTAGAGAACCCTAACAGGGAGAGACAAATAAGGTTAAAATTGACCTGGTTATACATGTATACTAAAACAGTAATTTTGATGGGAAACCTTTTGTCGATTTATCAAATTTTGTATTCTGAAATTACAAAAATTTCACCTCCAAAGCTAGTCTTGCTGCTAGATGATCGGGCTTTCTTTCGATACTATAAGCGCACGAAGTTCGCAATGAGGGCTTGTTCCATCCTCGATAGCGATGTTCGGGCGTGTGTCATATTCTATCGGAAGAACATCCAAGGTCTAGCAGATAGACTACTCCAAAGCATGTTGCATGTTAAAGGTAATGCATAAATTAGTATCTTGGCTGGTTGATCTTGACTACATTATGTTAAATAAGCCAAATTATATTTTGCATAGAGACTTGGCCATTTGACTTGACATACTAGTAGACAACATTGTCAAGGCAGATAGCCAAGTCTCTGATCTAAATTAAATTGAGAGAGTGTCAAAATACAAACATTCATTATGTAGTATTTCATATTAATTAAAATTGTACTAAAAGTATGTACTGTACTTTATATTAATTAGATATGTACAATGTAACTGTACATGTTTTTGATATTTCGTATTAATAAATCATATATGCCTATATAATATGTACAATATTTATATGATAATCGCAACAAAAATCCTTCGAATTTTGTAGTCTTGAACAACAAGTTTTGGTTATTGATGTTAAAAATCATGGAATATATATAATTTCGCTTCTATTGACGGCATTTAGGTGAGTTTTAGTAGGGGTTTGATTATCGTATTTGTTTGTTGAAATCGTCTAGGGTGTTTGAATTGTAAACAGTCAGTGGCTCGTTAGGTTTGTCGAACCTTCAAACCTTGTCTTATTATTACTATACAATTTTTTTTTTTTTAAATCATACAGATTGATTCGAGTACCTGTGGCATGTACATTGTACGTGTACGTCTAGTCAATGAGTATTCCATAATTGGTCACATGCCAGAATATGCAGGTGGTTTATGCATATATTAGTGTAGTGTCTGTCAAACTGATGTTATATAATTACTTTTATTGTTGAGATTTGTAAAGTCCAGGGTCCAGAGTTTAAGTTGAATTAGTTAGATATTCTTTTATATTTGCTATGTTTGATGTAACTGCAGTGTAAATGTTTAACTTACCCACCTACAGTAGGAGGTTCCCTTGAAGAATCCTAAAAAGGTCAATATATGCATTGATGTACTGATCTACATCTTTGTATCTGTACAATGTATACATGTAAACAGTGAATGGATATTTTTAATGTATACATGTAAACAGTGAATGGATGTTTTTGGTATAGAATGGGGAACACTTTAGTTTGTATTTAAATTTACTTTCAGTAACTTTTGATTGCCATTTTCTAATGAAATACAGTCCCTCATAAAATACTTTATACCCAGAACATCCATTTATTTCTTTTTTTCAAAGTCATAAAAATAACTCAGCTGATTGAAATCTAGTGTAGCCTGTAGGAATATGACACTCTGTACAATATTTTACCCACAACTCTCTCTGATTGGTATGCTTGGAGTTTCATTATTTTATAACTTCTTCAATAATCCATATTTCTCAACATTTTAATAATAATAATTACATTTAATTAATATGTAACAAAAGTACACTTTGGAATCAAAAATAAAGTTCTAAATTTTATAACATTAAACATATACTTTGAATAAAACACTTCAGTGTCAAATTATCACTAACTTGGTAGTCAGTGTGTATGATGGGTTTTAATATGTAAATTTCTTTTGTTATTCCTATTCAAATAAGTCTACATCTTTGGCAAAGTCATAACAGGTGTAGATGTTTTCTTTAATTTCGTTGCAAATATTGTGCATGTCTTTCAAGAAAATCTGTTGACAAATTTCTAAAATTGCTACTCCTGCAATAAATCATTCATACCAGAACCGATGAATATAGGTATTCAGAAACTCATCAGTGGCAATTCTATGCTTTGCAAATGGCAAAAAATATTCTAACAAAACCCTGTACACAAGTGAGATTTGTCTGGCTTCAAGGAGATGACATTCAACATTACAAATTATCAGAGAGAGTTGTGGGTAAAAAGGCGAGCACACCCGAAACAACAAAATTAGAACTAGAAATCAAGCCATATTCCTACATCAGATTTTAATAAGATTGGATAATAAAGTAAAAACAAAATTGTATGTCTTCAGCAAATTTTAAATTTTTTTTTAAAAATTAATTTCAAAATATTTCTTTTAAGAAGTCAGCAGAGTGGTTGTACTTAAAAATCCAATATCCAATAACTAGAAATAAAGTCTTCTGCTGTGTATGTATTTATGACACAATAACTACAGATATCTAGATATAACATTGAAAGGAGGAAGTGGATAGTATGAATATAGGTCATTGTTTCAAATTCAGTTTATATAAGGAAAGACAATCCTTTCAAATGTTGACATACCATTTTCAATTAAAATAAAATTAGGTAAAAGTGGAGATTTCACCCTCCCGAAACAATTATAAAACAATTGCATGTAACTATGGTAATAGCAATATTTATGTTCATTGTCAACTGAAAAGTGATTTTGTCTGATACAGCTATCACTCCTTCTTTTAACACTACGTAAAACATTATTCAGAAACACTTCAAAATGATTTTGGTGTAATTATTATGATAAGAAATTGTGTTTTCAAATATAGCTTGAGGTTAAAAAAAGGAAACAATGCACTTTGGATTTGTGAAAACTGTACAGGTAATGAATATTCATAAATATTTTGTATGATTGACTTTATCACAATTGTAGTATGAGCTGCAAATTATGAAAGGTGTGAAAAAGATTAAAATAAGGTTATCAAGACATCAATGAAAGGAATTGGTAATTTGTAGTAAATGAGTGAGTGGGGTCATGAAGTAGATTTTGAGGACGTGGTGAGGTATTTCCTGTTAGTGACATTTGAGGTCAGGGCCTTGACAGTTTATCATGGAAATGGGAACGGAAAACTGCTCATCCGTGGTGAAATTCAACATGACGAGTGATTCTAAGACAGTGTCTTTATCCCGATTTTATAATCACATGGGTACATTTGTATTTTATGAATAGTTCTGGATGAAATAACAGGAATACGACACAAAATGTAAAATAAACTGTTGACCTAAATTTTGTCTTAACCACAGTTATAAAAACTAATCTAGCATGATACTGAAAGGTCTTAGGATATACTCATGTGTCAGTTTCAGTCCCATTGTGTTATTCATACAAGGTTGTAGTAATAAGTGTCATAGAACAACAATTTCCAGTATCTGTTTTAAATCATATTTCCATAATATCTGTCATAAGTAATAAGTCAATAACAATACTCTTCTCTATCAGTAAGGACTGTGTCATCTTTGATAATTATTTTATTATAATTTATAAACATCACTGGCAATTTCCTCAGTTGAGTTAGCGTGATTGTATGCCACAACATTGCAGGATATAGAACACCTAAATGTGGAAATGAAAAGTACTATATTTTAACTGTCTCTTTAGTGACCATTTTAAAATGGATTATGTGACTACTATCACTATTTTAACAAATCCCAAATTTATCCCATCAAATGAGGTAAAACATTGTTTATGTTTCCTAAGTAGGGTTAGGATAATATAAGAACGCTATTTCAAATGAGGATGAAGTATAGTGGCAGCCGTTTAATTTTGATCAATTCCCCCTTTACTCTTAAAAAGTCGTAAATGTGAAACAAAGACTCAGATACACAACACACTGCTCTCAATGAAGGTACAATCTTTCTGAAATGAAATATAATTCATTTAATTGTGTAATACATTTTAATGTGTAATATAGCATGCTGTACTTCATTTATCAATGTATGACATAACATGAACAGTCATAATATCAAACCTTGAACCATGAATTGAATTACCCAGTATATCTGTGAAAAAAAAGAATACTTTGATCCACAAACATCACAATATGCATTACTTTGCGTTCATTCACGTTACAGTGATGTCATTACACTCGATGTTTGCACATTTACATGTACATGTACCTTGTACTATGGTTTATTTATGGCATTTTCTTCAACATATATTGGAAACCACGGTTGTATTTGATACATAGCTGCATTAACATACCATCCTGATTAGCCAGAGGGACTTTTCTGTTTTCTCAAAGGCATAATTAACATGATGTATTGTTGAAAATGGAACGGTATTTCATGATGAATAATAAACCCCAGTATGTAGTATTTTGTCATGTTTATACCGTAAATTATTAGCTTTACTAGTGTGTAGATTTTACATGTATTTCCATAATGATCTTGTGATATGCTTCGGTAGGTTCATCTGTAGTTATTTAATCATGAGTTGCTATTCCATTTGTTGAAATATTCATACAGTACTTCATACACGAATTTTGACATACAGTAATGTTAATATTACAAATTACCTACAAATATAAGATATATTGATTCATGTTTACATCACTTTATGTATGACAATTAATGTTCATGGACTCTGAGTTCACACTAAAAATGAAACTTCTTTTCACACTCGCAGTAAAAATTCGAATATTCAAAAAATCTAAATTTTGAAGACATGTTTTATTGCAAGTAGAATTGATTATTTGTAAGGATTTCATGTACTGTGTTTTCTTTATATGTAGCTGGAACACTAATGTAATTTTTGTATATTTTGAAAGAAATTCTGCTATGGTATTATATAAAGCTCATTGCAATACTAATACATAACCCTTTCATGGTCCTTGGGATTATACTGGCTGTACTATTGATTAAAATTCTATCAAGCAATAATGCTATCCAGTGATGTCCCTGGTTTGACCCTAGGTCATGGAACCAGCTGATTATTGTGATTTACGGCAGTTACTAATACTGTCTGCTGTGAAATCTCAAAAAAAAATATTTAGGAATTATACTTTATAGAATCGGAATATGATATTGATGGAAAACCTTGTATGAATAAATTGTTATAAATCTACCATGAGTAGCAGTGTAACCCAGGATTGAAGCAACCATTGAAATTTCAGGGATATTTTACCTGTAAGTGACACACACACCCATCTGTCCAGCCAGACATGTCAAATATGTTGAAAATATTGTAAGAATTATGTAATCAGAATATGATATTGATGGATATCTTGTATAAAAATGATTATAAATCTACCATGATAACCATAGCAGGGGTAACCCAGGATAGAAACAATCCTTGAAATTCCAGATATATTTTACCTGTAAGTAACCACAGACAAGTATATGTGTTAGTTATCTGTGAAGTAACACACACCCATTTGTCCAGCCAGACATGTCAAATATGTTGAAAATATTGTAAGAATTATGTAATAATCGGAATATGATATTGATGGAAATCTTGTATAAAGATGATTCTAATGAATTATGATTATAGCAGGTGGGTACACCAAGATAAAAACAACCCTTGAAATTCCAGATATATTTTACCTGTAAGTAACACACCCATCTGCACAGACATGTCAAGTATGTTGAATGTTGCGTGTGAAGGCTTGTTGTCTCTTTCTAAATTCTACTGCCTGCACTTCAAAGTCAATATAATTGAATGTTTTATTGAGATTTGATTGAAAATACAATAAAAAGAAGTGTCATTTTACTATATTGACATATGGACCCTGAATATTAACTGACAGGCAACAGAACAATTCTAATACATGTATTGTATTTCTATATTATTCAATACTGTATATCTAGTATTCTATTTCTGTGTCATTCATTTGTGTTTCTGTGGTTTTCTTTTTAAACCAAATGTTTCCTTTGTTTATTCCATGACATCAATAATTGAAAAGCCTTTTGTAGTGACCATATTTCCATTTGTTTTCATTGACAGAGTTTCATTCTGTGGCAGAAACTCATAAATAGTTTCTGTTGACGTCATTGAGTTTTTGGATTCTGACTGAAAAAATGATCTTACGATTACAATATTGCTAAATGATTGAGTAAATTTGTGATGCAAATAGAATTTTTCATTAGATTTAGTTATGTTGTAATTTTAAGAAGTATCACGGACTCAGGATATTAATATATTAATAAAATTTACTTCTAGACTTTGAACAGGTTATTTCAATATTTGTATAAGTAGATACTTGGTTCAATACAATGTTTGTGAGGGTTTCATAGAATTATGCCAGAACTTAGTAATATGACAGAACCCCATGATGTGTAAGTCACAGTGTAAGTGTGGCATATTCAAGGTATTTGCATGAGTGTGTGCAGTATTCTTTCCGGCTGTCCTTTCACTCCTATGCTTGTGAATGTGCAGCAGAAAACACTGCAGGCACGTGTGCAAATACCGTGAGAACCTACACTTGCACTCATGCGACATGGGGTTCCTTTAGTATGAAAGCATACTCAAGGAATAGAGTACCTGTGAGAAAAATGAAGGTATTATTTTTTGGAATGTTTTTAATTTCACTATGATAAGTGTGTTTTTACTCTGCAACTGTACTAGAGTTGTGTAACCTGGTTTGCTATAAAGTTGGGTATTTAACACCTGGTCATGATTGTACCCAGGATTCCCTCTAATGATAGCCAAGGACTTAGGTTTGTTGTCGTGAGTCAAAATGATAAAAACTGGTCACCACATAGTAAGAGATAGGGGAACACCAAATTTTAGTGTGTCACCAGAACTTGGGTGCGTCAGTGGTGCATCAAAATGGCTTAGAGGGCATACTGCTAAATGATTTTACCTCCCATTGTGTTCACCTTCAACCTTTAAAGAAAGTAAATGCTTTCATAACCTTTGACCTTTGATGCATGTTTACCCATGATATGTCACATAATTATGATTTGTATATCAGTAAGTACTCTTCTCTGAGTAATAGACACATGTCTGCAACAAGTCAATACTTGTCTATTGATCACCTATTTAGTTATTTCATGCAGTCTGACAGTGAAATACCAGTATTGAGTAGTATATATGTAATGATGTATGTACAATGTAGAGGATGACTGAAATATGATTTGAAAGACTAAATAATTCATAATTGTCACCTTTGAGAGTTGTTCACATATAAGGCTATTCAAATTACATTTATGTAGGTAGCTATCCATTCAAGGATTGAATACTAATTCCAAGTAATTTATGAATGTAAATCACAAATATCAAGTATATTATGTTGCAGAGAACATCGCCATACCCTTATGGAATTGGAACTAAAATTATCAATGTTTTTGCTACACTTGGAAAATCTTGTAAAACGTGGATTGATTTCCAAATCTATGTGTTGTATCATAATTTTGCTAGGGTACACCTGTAAACAGATGTTGGGAACTCTGGGTGCATTTTACCTACTTACCACTGTGAACAAAAAACACTGGTTACGCAGATGTGTGATTCTGTCAGTGTGTGTACGTGCGCTTGAATGCCAGAATGAAGTTGGTTGCTATTGAGGGCATCTCCACATCTTCTTTAGAATTGGCACAGGTATAAAAAAAATCATACTGCATCTAAATTATACTCTGTGCCATGTTAATTACAAATGTAATCCTGGTCACGTCTACTTTTCTTTAATTATTTAAAGTCAGTATTTATTTTATATTTGTATGAAACAAGATTTTTGAATATTACAACTTATACAAGGATGAACCAAAAACATCACAATGAGTTCAATGCATGTGAAAGCTATTGATAGCATCATACCCATTCATTCATTTCAACCCACTTACAAAATGCAGTTTCATTTTCATAGATAACTCCTCCCTACAAATTAATTTCAGCTTAAGGGTTATTTTTCATTATGGATGCTCATCAATAATACATGTACATGTAGTGTAAATACCAGCATTCAAACATCATGTGAAACTTGGTATGTTGAATATTTGTTTATTGTACTGTGTCATGCTGGTGTTATCATGTGTTTGATAATATCAGGAAGTTTAATAACTGCTATATGACAACAGTTTGATAGATTTTGACATGTACATGTATGTCTATTGGACTGTAATGTGTCAACTACTACTAACAAGTCTGTATTCAGTTACATACGGTACTTATCATAGTGGCATATATTGATATATTAGCTTTCTTAGTTTAGTAAAGGTGTAGGTGTAGGAATCGCGGTTACAGAGTAAGGAAATCTAGCAAACTCTTGTACATACAGAATTGGTTGGGGACCCTGGTAACATAGTCTAGTTCCTGACGATCGTATTCCGATTTTACACTACATTATCTTCACACAGTACGTCTAGTCAATCTCCTTACTCTCGGCGTTCATTGTGGTTCAACCCCATGGTGAAGCACAAACAGTGCATGTCAGTTGTAACCCATCACAAATTGATAGGCTGTCGTCATCGCTCATTAATATTCATTTGGTACGGTTGTTGCGACTATCGTGGGAATTTATGCAAATGTTCAACCGAGCACCACCTCCAGTCTGTTTAAACTAAAATCATGTGTGGACGCAACAATGTCATGTTTATATGAACACGGTTGGGGAGCACACAATTCTGTGCGAGAGTAACGAGATTGACTAGACGTAATGTGTGAAGACTATCATCAGGAACTAGACCACTGGTAACAGAGAGGGGGAAGACCTTGTAACATAATGTTAGCAGGAACCCTGGTAACAAGATGCATAGATTCCCATCCCGTTGTACCATAATGTTGGTGGGGAATTAAAGTAACAGAGGAGGGAAATCTGGTAAAACTTGCATAGATTTCCATACATGTACCTTTACACCGTAACAGTAAGGTAACAGAAGGGTGTTTGGTAAAACTTGCATATTTCCATATTTTTAAATACCATAATATATATATAATGGGGAAGGTCCTAAGTATGTATGCCCATGTAGATTTTATCTATGTAATAGTTTAAACTGACATTCACAAAAACACTTCTTAATCGATGTATTGTCATTTCTATAATGATGTTCTTTGAATGTTGTACGTGCTCAATTATATTTACTTAATAAAGACATAGTGAAATTGTCTATTTTCTGCCTTCACAGAGTACAGCTTATTATAATGTATAATTTCATATGTATACATGTACATACATGTATATAATGTTAGTCTTGTGCTATTCCACGGAATCTTTTAATGGCTTAGGGATGATTCAATACCACATTGACATCCAGACTATTAAATATACATGTAAATGTAATGTAATGTAACTTTAATACAAAATGTACACAGTACAACTTTTGATTAAGCTGAAAAAAGTATAGTAGTGTTAGAACAAAATATTTGGAATGTACAATGTAGAAAGTAAAATATGTACAAATAATAGACAAATTTAATTTAACATCTGCTTGGTTTTCATAATATTATCGAAGTTGAATTCAGATATGGTTGTAGGTATTAAATTGTTATGCCAGCACCCAATCTTATCAAGATCAAAACAATAGGATGATAGAAACTGACACAAGAACAAACATTCTGTGATGAAAACTGTGTCAAACTTAATTAAGTTTTCAAGGTTGTCATGTTAATTAATGAAGTACCATCTCATGATAACAATTAGCACTAACGACGTATATGAATTTACCTGTAATAAAGGCTTTTGATAGTACCATTTTCATACAGAAAAATAATATATTTAGTGTTAGGTCATGATTGAAATTCAATATTTCCTGATTAAGAATGTGTAAATGACTCCTGTGTAATGTACTTTAAAAAAACTTGGTTGCCAGTTCTGATTAGATATGTGTGGATATTAATGATTACTTCTTATTAACTATGACAATGTGCAAGAAATTAATAACAGTAATACGGATAGTTTAAGTTACAAAAAATTAATGTACATATATATTTTCTGAATACGTATTTGTATTTTGTAAGTGATGGAAACTGTCTCATTGTTCCAGTGGAATGAATAGGAAGTCTATGTGTACAGGTGTGGTAATGTATATGTACATTATACAATGTACCTAACCTAGTCTAATGCTAATCATGGCATCAAATTTCAACCGTGTACCTAGCCTGTCTTCTCACTGGATCTGTAACTGCAATACTCTTTTGATTGTAGCCTACTTGTACCTGTAGTCTTGAAGCACTAAATGCTACTACAATGTGGTATTTCAGCTATTTTAACTGCCATTTTGATTTTTTGGATGAGTGAAAATCCAAAAAATCAAAATGGCAGTTAGAATCGCTGAAATAGTCTAGTAGCATTAGTCCTTCAAGACTTCAGGTAGGCTACGTTGATGGTGAATGAGTATAGCAGTGTCTCAGAATCTATCAAGCAGACAGCCGCTGTGGTGAATGTCAAACTGAATTCAATAATTTTAAACTCCTCCCTCTTTTTCAGATAGACTAATATTGGTATAGTTAATCATATTTACTATGATGCTCAGCAAGTCTGTTATATTCAGAGATTGTTATTCAACTGAGGATAAAACCCAAATGATTACTCACTGAATTATAGTGAATATCTATTTTATAAAAAAAAATGAAAAATTAATAAAGTATGCATGTAATTATCACATAATCCCTCAGTCTACATTTGTTTATGATTATTGAAATTATTGCACACATTTGAATAGTAATAGTTATTATAGCTATTTGAATATCGTCAGGAATATTTTTAGCTGAATTCCTAGTACTATAGGGTGTTGTCTGAGAGCGATATGTTATTGATGATGTAATAAATGAATTTGAATAATATGATTAGTCATCTATAGATGGTACTAGTTGTAAAAGGTATTATAAACACCATGATTAGTCATAGATGTTACAAAGGTGAAAGGTCAAGGGTTAAAGGTCAGGCTGCTACAACAACAATAATATTGACATGAATTGTGTACTTTGCACAGGCACCACTGAACACTAGACACAGTCATTTTACTGTGACTGTGTTGACAAATAGAAGGTGTACGTGCCATAGTTGGTCTTTCAGACCTATTATGGGGATCATCCATCTATCCACTTCAATTTTGGTTTTAATGTAACAATAAAGTGATTGAACTAGAAGAATAACAGTACTACTGTATTCTATTAGGTACACGTAATGTAAAGAACAGTCTCAAGACTACTGTACACAATTAAGAATGTATATGAAGACTAAATACTACTAGTTCTACATGTAACTTGCAAGCACAACTATAGTCTGTAAGGTATGCCGTGATGGGGTGCCCTCACACATCGGCCAACCCCTCGCAGAGGGAGGAGACCGGTGAGGGTTGAAACGACATGATGTATCTTGAATTGACAACATATCGAAATTGAGTGACTTGTAGGGGGAGGGCTGAAGACTAAATAACAAAATACTTATTTTGGAAGACAAGACTTAATTTGGTTATGCAAGTACATGTATAATACTCTTGATAAATAGCAACAAATTTTGACTTTAGAAGATGTACAAAAATGAATATTCATGGGTGCCAGGTTCATACTATCATAGTATTTAGTATCAAACAACAATTTCTACTCACAGTAAAAAAAATTTGTGACTCTTTGAGTGGAAATTTTCATCTTGAACTTAGAAGATGTGCTGTTGATAAACAATGTTGGATTATGTAAATTATTTGGAATTTGTGATTTGGAAGTTGTTAATCTGTCTGTAGTCATTTTGTACATACCAATACCAATATATGCAATTCAGATTGTATTAGTCATTGCACATTATTACACACTATATATTAAGTCACCATGGTGTTTCATTCATTACGTTGGAATGCAGTGTTTTTGTAATATCATATTATGGGTTGGTATATTGAATATCAACATTTCTGAAATTTTCCAAATAATGTTATGGGGTATTTGAGACTGAAACGACTATTATAATGAATTATTGAGGAGGCAATGTATATGGGAGACTTCCTTATGGTCTTTCACTTCAGTTATAAATGTGATGTATGTATGTTGATATGGATGCCTTATGTATGTACATGTATGTATCTGTCTGTCTCTATTTGTGTGTGTGTATATGTATGTATGTATGTATGTATGTGTGTATATGTGTGTATATGTGTGTGTATGTATATGTGTGTGTGTGTATGTATGTATGTATGTATGTATGTATGTATGTATGTATGTGTGTGTGTATGTATGTATGTATGTGTGTGTATATGTGTGTATATGTGTGTGTATGTATGTATGTGTGTATGTATGTATGTATGTATGTATGTGTGTGTGTGTGTGTGTGTGTGTGTGTATGTATGTATGTATGTATGTATGTATGTATGTATGTATGTATGTATGTATGCCAGTGTTACTGTGTTGCTGGCACTACTGTAGGAGAATCCATAGGGAAAATGTTGTACATGTACACATAAATCATGCATGGTTTCATTGATTGATACCATAGTAAAATACCTTTTGTTTGGAGCCTTTATATAGTAAAGAGAAGACAATCAAAGAATGAAGGAGGGGAAAAATTATGTCAAGTTGCATAGTTTTGATTTTAATAGCATAATTTTATGGGATTTTCAATAAAGGTGTGAGGACCAAAGATTCGGGGAGGTGAAAATCGAGTAAAATGTGGATATTTTTGTAATTATTTAAATATTGTATTTTATTGGGAATATCAGTAAAGATTTGAGTGTCCATGAATCTCCAAGGAGATGAAAATCTAGTAAAATGTGCATAGTGTGTGATTGAAAACAATAAATACCAAGGGAATGGCTCGTACTGGCATTGGCTCGTACTGGCATAGACATTACCATCTGTAGACAAGGACATAGAGACTCCATTGACATTTCCATCATTACTGTGTGACATAATATGACAGAACTCCATGGCCTCGCAATGGACGGTAGGGCGTACAGAAGTTATTTTCACGAGTGATTCGGTTTATTCTGCCGCGTATTTTCACGAGCGATAGCGAGTGAAAATACAGCAGAATAAACCGAATCACGAGTGAAAATAACTTCTGTATGCCCTGCCGTCCATTGCGAGGCCATGGGGTTCTGTTATTATTACATATGTACACCAAAAACGCAATAAAATGCAGGTGGGGAAGGGCGAACAACATATTCGCATGAATATGTATCAGGTCACCAGCTCATGTCATTCAGGTCAGGCAGAGGTCACAGACGTGAATTATGAGCGATGATTGGTTGTCAACAACAATAAGTATTGATATGCAAATTATGTGTTGACCTGCTCTCGCTAGCTAGCTCCGCTGTGATTCATTCACAAAACCGATCAGAAGAAATGCATACACGATTATTTTAGTAGTAGAAACAGATACAATTCAACAGCGTGGTATTCTTAGTGTCCTATATAATAGTACTTCAGTAAAATCTTTCAAAATGTACAATATTATAAAAGTTAGTCTTCATCAGAATCGGAAAAGATTACGGATTGTCTGCAGCGTTTTATAATGTAAACACACTGACAAGAACTTTGACAGAGGTGTTTCCGGCGACATGAAATGTGAAATTGAAAGATCCACCGCTAATACGGGTATTTTCAAAACATTCCGCATAACTGTGGGAATTGATTGACTGCGTTCTGGCTGGTTGATGGTCCTGAGGATTGTGTTGCACGATCTCCCATCGGCTGCATTTGTTGGGCGTTGTTGATGTGTACGAAGCATCGGTGGCCGTAGTCGCTGGGCGCGTGCCTCGGGTCAGCTTTATTTTGTTGTTGATCATAATAAAATTCACTCTCAGAAAGTTCAAAATAATTCAAATTAAACAAATCGTTATGTTCAGAATCCACCGAAATATCTTCCATTTGTAAAGTAGTGGTCGCCGGCAATATTTACAAACATAAAGTAGTTCGAAAGGTTGTTTACTCATTTGCATAATGAACAGTGAAAATACCTAACTAATTTGCATAGTTATTTGATAGGTAAGACACTAATTTGCATAGTTATTTGATACCCCAGAACTTGCGATGGTCGAGAAAAATAGTGAAATACATTATGAACCAACAAAAAATTGTTCAAAAAGTGTGTAACAACAGGAAAGACACATATGTGCATTTAAAAAAATGCATTTATTTGCTTATTTTCATCAGGAATTGGTTTTACTTTTGGATCTATTTTATCTCATTTTATCTCATTTGCATAGCCACCAGTGAAAATACCGGTTTTATTTTTGACTGTACACCAACGTACACAATGGTACATATGTAATAATAGACATTATTAATGTCTGATGAAATAAAATATTGTTGTAGGAATTTTGATGTCATGAACAGAAGATGAACTAATATATCAAAAGATGGCTATGTTTTTATATATTTATGTGTTTATTTATTTGCATTAAAATCTTCATTTCTAAAGTTCTTTATTTATTATGATATAAATAGTTAATGATATGATACTGATAAATGTTATTATCATACATATATTTGATATCTTGTAGGTGATTTACATTTTCATTTTCTGTTCTCTTGTTTTCTACAGGACCAGTATGAGGTCATTGAAAAACACACTAAGTATGGAATCGAATTTGTTGAAAAATATCACCTTTTTGTGAAAGACCGTTGTCGGATAGAAAATGAATATGCTGCAGCGCTAAGGTGAGTATTATGGGATATCTATCTCAACGTGTTGTGAATTTAGACTCTCACTTCCATGCAGTGTTCTCCCTACTGTAGATAAAGCACAATACTTGCACCGTTCTTTAAATACGACTGAGCTAGGCTGCCATGGTTGGTAGGTTACTGCTGTGCAGTGTTGTCCCCACTATAAAACACAGTACTTGCACCGTCAACAACATTAGTTTATGTGATTGGAGGTTGATATAAACCTGTTGACATTATTGTGTCCTCACATAACTTACTTTCAAACTGGAAGTTGAATTTACAGTAACTGAACGAAGAGAGAGAGAATGAATACATGATGCATAGTAACAAGACTATTAACACAATACAAGGAATGTTTCAACATTATCAGAAATGAACGGATGATTTCTTTTTGTTAAGCTAACTGGTGTATAGAAATGATAGCATTACAATTGTAACACAGTTTCCACATAACTGCAATGTGTCATTAGCTTGAGAAGTTCGTCCTCTGATATTTTTATCCTTTTAATTATAAGTTCAAAATGAACTGGAAGGCAGTGTAAACAATTTTAGCCAAAGTAAAATATTATAACATTACCTTAAACTGTGATGCTTGTGGTAAATAGTGGAAAAACTTTGTATGGATTGATGAAAAAAGGGGAAGTTCAGCTAAAGAAATATTAGAACTTTGTGTTGTGAATGAATAGAAACCATCACCCTGTATGGTATTGTTTTCATTCTGTACTAAGTAAAGAATACAAAATGATAATGGGAGGTTGAAAAAACAAATGTTGGTGTGTTTCTGTGATCTTAAAAAGTAGGTTGTGGAATTCTCTTTAAGAAGATGTAGCTGTTATCTAAGCTGTCCTTATCTTTGTCAAGACCTCCAAGACGACCATATTTGGGATTAAACCATGGTCATTTGATGTGACCTTTGACCAGGTCACATAAAATTAATATGCTATCAGTTGAAATACCAGACTTCTGGGATTAGGATAGGCATAGGCCATTTTGTATGAAAAGTGAAAAAATGAAGTTTTGAATAAAAACATGAAGAGTTTAGTTGTGAGGCACCTAATCTGTATGTGAATTAAAGTGTAACTTCCTCTTTCTTTGTGAACATTACAATGAAGGGTTTCACATGTCACTGAAGTGAGTTTAAAAGTTGACATGTTTAGAGAACTTTTTCAATTGTACTAAAATATACAGCTTTGTGACAAGATTGAATTATTCATAAAACTAAAGAGGAAACAGCTGGGAAGTAGTCACTGGACTGAAAAATAACCCCATCTTTCATGACGAATCTTGCATGTCTGGTGCATTATTTGGTGTACTAATTTCAGCCTTGGTTACATTTATAAAATATTGAAGAGCCAAATGGTATCATTTTACATATGTAGATGTGAATTAAGACTTCCTCTGTTTTTCTACTTATTTGAAACCTGATGACAGATGACGTCATTCTATAGAAAGGCTGCAATTACAGGTTTACAATTCCCTCTAGATTTAAATAAAGCCTTGTGTGGTGATGAATCATCAAGCTTTATGAAGTATGTGATATAGAATGTCAGCGATTTAAAAATGACTCCCAAAAAATGAAATATAATACTATAGCCTATATTATTATTAATGTTTAAATAATACTCACCTTCCTAGACTTATGAATGTATGTATTTACTGATATAATAACATAATCTTCCTTACTGTTCTGTACATTGGATGCATACAGAAGAATCTGCTTAGCATATGACAAGAAATGTATTTTTACATGATTCCCAATAAATTCCCATGTGATCTTGCATGAACTTGAATCGATCCAACTATGCTCTTCCTATCGATTTGGCGAAGTTGTGTGAGACCAGACTCTAGTACTCTAGCTAGACTTTAGTACTCTAGCTAGTACATTATGTTACATACATGTCTATCTTTTTAGTCCCAAAATAGACCTCATCTTTATTCACAAATATTCCAGCAAAATGTTAACATCTGTTATATCAACAGGTTTATAGCTGTAAAATGAGCTGTTGATAATCCGTGTGTATTGATATGTAGTAATGGTGGCAATTTAGTGCTACTGATATGTTTGATAGTTTGAGTTTTCAGTATATAGCAAATGTAAAGAAACACATTTCAAATGACATACTTTAAGAATGTCATGTTGGTTGTAGTAAACCGGGAAGAGAAAAGTGGAACTAGATCGGGATTCAAACCCAGGACTTTCACATCTCATCTATACTATAGACAGGTGCACTACCAGCTTCATGTATGCTACCCTGGCCAATGTGTCAAACCGATGACATTATGTCATGTTAGTACAATAAGGTCATATCTACTATGTAATTGTATAGCAATTATACTTATTACACTGCCACCATATCTTACCTGTCCCTTCTCTACTTTGGGAAACCCACCCAAACTATAAATAACAACATTGGCAGGCACATGTCAACCCTATAAACATGTCAATACATGTATAAACAAATTAATGTTTAATTCTAGTAACTAAAATCTGTTTTATTTTAATTTTTTTTGTCATAGGAAACTGGCAAAATCTTACACGCCAAAGAAAAAAGAAAATGAAAATGGGTAAGTTTTGATATTATATTCATTAAAATAATTCAGACCCATTGCAGCCATGGATTGTATACGTTACATATGGGTATATTTGTACATGAAATTTATATGCTATCATTTATGTGTGTTGACGGAAAGGGAAGACAAGTCGAACCATACATCCAGAGCTATGTTGAAATAAAAGTAATATCTCTCTATAGAATTGGTAGGTTTATACATTTCAGTGTAGTTGTGTTGATAAGTATGTGCATTGAAATGAGTAACTTCTCCATCTAGCATTGTCAGGGCTACACATTTCAATGTTGTTGTGTTGATAAGTACACGTATTGAAATGAGTGTAACATCTCCATATAGAATTGCTAGGTTTGTACATTTCAATGTATTTGTGTTGATAAGTATGTGTATTGAAATGAGTGTAACATCTTCACATAGAATTGCTAGGTTTATACATTTCAGTGTAGTTGTGTTGATAAGTACGTGTATTGAAATGAGTGTAACATCTCCATATAGCATTGTCGGGGCTATGCTTGTGCATTTTACCATGATCATGATGTCTACAGCAATGTTGAGTGTACCCAAAATGACATTCATTTGGTTTACATAATTGTTATATGTCACAGCTGTCATGGTTAATTTTGATGATTAGAAGTAATAGAAGTATAACATGTAATTATTCAGATAAATACAAAATAAAATTTTCTTGACATTTCCTCACTGTGGATTCAGCCTTTCAGTGCTTTGAGGTTCAAATTAACACCTGGACTTGGCTAGACTGTAAGATACGTCGTGACGTTTCGCCCTCACCGGCCTCCTCTCACACAGTTAGGGTTGGCCGATGTTTGAGGATGCCCTGTCACGGCATACCTTACAGACTAGGACTTGGCATGAACATTCTAAACTTGTAACCAAATTCAAAAACCATATAAAACAGACTTTTGTGTTTTGTGGAAATGTTTTTTTCAGGCAGAGTGTATGATTAAAATAAGATTTAAAATGTTGGTGAGAAAGAGTTGTCTGGTAGAGCTTTTGGGGAAAGTTTTCTGTGGATATGAGATTAATCCTATGTTAGTCCCAACAGATACACATACACGTGGTCCAAGCAGTTTGCCAATTTGGTGAAAGAGGTCGGTGACCTCGCAGGTCAGCATGAAGTCATCTCAGAAAGTCTTACCACAGATGTAGTCAGAGCATCGGAAGATCTCGTCAAAGAACTCAAATCAGAAAGGAAGAAATTCCTTCAAGAAGGTACAAAGGTGCATGTAGCTTTAGCAGCGTCTTTGAAGGCTCAAGAACAGGTAAATATTAACATAGGTAACCTTGTATGACTGGGTAGTGTTAAACCTTTGGTGTTATATAATGCAAGTAGGAAGAATGATATTATAATTATAGGTTGGTATTTTAATTGTATTTTGTTCACTGAAAATTGTCACACTAAAGATAAAACTGAAAGAGTGAAAGTATTCATCAGTATATCAGCAGCCATTTTTCAACCATACACAGGTTGCTTCTATTCAAACCAGAAACAAAGGTGAGTGCTACCATACCCACCTGTGTTAGCACCCTCACTTGGTCATAGGCCCAGTACCTTTGTTTGAACATATTTGGCATATATTTATCATTGAAATTTCTTTTTTTCTATTTGAATGTGCCTGAAAATCAGCTATATTTCATAAAAACTATGAATAATTGTATAAAATAGCTCTACAAATGAAATATTGAAGTACATGTATGTTTCATAATTTTTCAGGCTAGAAAGTCATACGAGGCAGCACACAAAGCGTCAGAGAATGCCAAATTAAAATATTCAGAAGCTGAAGCTGATATGAACCTTCCCAGGGCACAGGTTGAAAAGGTAAAATGTTATCTCATGCAAGATTCTAAATAGGTGTTCACAGATCAAGACAGTTAGTTTATAAGTTATTTCACCCATGTGATTCAACTTAGAAAGCACTTCTGTGATTTGATTTGAAGACTTTTGATGTAAGTTTTTTAAGTCTTTTGACCTTTGTTAGTTCTGAAATGACATCACACAGCTGATATGAATTCATTAAAAACCTTTGATCCATGATTTTGAAGTCTTTTGATCTGCTTTAGTTCGTAAGTTATATCAGTATCAAACATCCGATGCAACTAAAAAAAACACCACAAAAAACAAAGCAAAGATCCCAAAATGAGGGACAACTTCAACTTGATGTTGCTTTGAAATTGTGTATAATGTATGTGAGGTAAAAACCGTGAAATGACTATCCAAAGTTTAGGAAAATGCCTTTATTTCATCGAGTGGTATTTCCTTTAATAAGTTAATCTAGTAGTTATATCACATTTCAAGACTGAATATAGTCTTTGGGTTTACCAAACTGATTAATATGTTTTGTCTTTATAAGAGTACTTAAGTATTTGGTGACTCACCAGCCAATATGTAGGAAAGTTTTCTGGACATACACTACTGTATGATCTAAATTACTTAGAATATTACTATATGCATGATGTATAAAAAATATACTGTTTATTTTTTATTTTTTTTTGCATTTAGGCAAGGGGACAAATGAACTCTAAAATGCAGGTGTGTGAAGACTGTAAAAATGAATATCTCCTACAACTAGAAAATACAAATACTCACCAAAGGAATTATTATTCCAATGCTTTGCCACAAGTATTTAAGGTATGTATAATAATCTTTATTTATACTGGATAGTTCTTTAAGCATATAAACACTTGTCTCCCAAGAAGTCCAGTGAGGGCCATCCCTCATGGGTTCAGTGTTAATGCAGGAGGAAACCGGAGTACCCGGGGAAAACCTGCATCATGTTAAAGGTGTACTATTTGTCTGTTTAGGAGTGTTTTAGACGTTTACTTTTGATTCATATTAAAATATATATTACTTTCCAACTTGTAAAAGATGTTAAATTTTGTACAATGAATAGTAGGACTCTCACCAGGAATTTGAACATATGATAAGAAATATTCACAACATAATAATAATTACTTTATTCGTCATGTAAAACATGAAATTTCTTTTGCATTGACAGGAACTACATAGCCACATAGATTCCATTTATTCAAATAAGAAAGTCATGCAAAGTAAAGATTACTACATAATTTTGATCCTTAACTGATAGGATCAGTTATTTAACCTTTTGTATATGTGTGCTCAATCACATTTTTTGTCCATGGTTCGTTTTATTTTGTAGTAATCTCTCTCAGTCAGGGGAGTATTTGTTTGTACACAGAAAAACTACAAGTTGGGCAAACTAGAATTAATATATTCTATACGCTAATATAAACATCAAGAAACTGATGCAGACTTGGTTACTTTAAAGACCAATGTTTCAATCCCAGGTTCTCACAGTAGTGTTATCTTATCAGTGGAATCATAAGGATTACATAGGATCATTCTTTTGTTCAGGATTTAACTTTAAATAGCACTGATATAAGAATATGGGATTGAATAATTGGCCTTTAACACATGTAAATCGTACAGTTCAGCATGACAGTTTATCTTTATTGTATCACTGACATTTGTTGTGATTTTTTCATTTGGACAGCAACTTCAAGATCTTGATGAACACAGGATAGATACCTTAGCTGAACTTTACAAAAAATTTGCAGATGACCATCGGAACGTACTACCAATTGTTACCAAATGTTTAGATTGTATTACTGTAGCTGGCAATGCAGTTGACCATGCAGCAGTGAGTTTTTTTATCATCAGATATTAAACATACAGGTTTTAAAAGAGTCCCATCTTTTACAGTTTCTTACTATTTTACTACTCAATACCAGTGTGCCCTCTCAGAAGCCAAATTGACGCGCCACTGACACACATAATTTCTAGTGATACACCACAATTTGGTGTTCTCCTATCTTTTACCATGTGGTGACTCAAAAGAAATCTCAATTTTTCTCACTTTGGCTCACAACAACAAAATGTGGCTATCATTAAAGAGCACACTGCTAAGTACCTCTTTAATTTGAGTCTCCCCCCCTTCCCCCCCCCCCCCCCCCATCTTTTCATTGACACAATATTGTGTTCACTTATATATCGAATAGCAGCAGCATTATGGAAATCGGGGAGAGTTGTAGTCATTTTATATTTTCACATTTTCTGAGCACTGTAGTGTTCACAAGGTATAGCATGTTGTCATGACAAGATGGAACAACCAGAAAATAAGTCCTGAATTTTCTATTTGAATGCATACAACTTGGCTGACATGTGATGTACAGCTGTGAGTTCAATGTCCACATGTTTAAGGTGTCTTTCTTCTTACAGGATTCACAATCTGTCATAGACAGGTATAAAACAGGTCTGGATCCGCCAGACGACATCGTATTTATAGATCTAAGTAAAGAAGACGATAACGTGTCAACAGGCAGTGGTGGTAATACTGGCATGCCATCCAAAAGCGGTACTCTGACACCAGGAGGAACTACAAAAGCGAAACGGAAGAAGGAAAGGAGAGGAATAATACAATTGTTTCATAAAGTAGGTGAAGGAATGCAAAGAAGCACCCTTTGTGTGAATAATTACAAATACACACCCATAGTGGATTATGATTTTATAACCCCTTAAGTTGATGTAGAATTTGTACATAACCCCTAAGTTGATGTAGAATTTGCAATCACTTGTAAGTGAATGTGTGGATTTTATGAATGATGTCCCTTTAAGTGAATGCAGTCTTATAAGGAATGTCTAGTAAATCATTGTATGTCTTCACTAATAAATAAAAAGCTGTGGTTTTACTTTTCAATACTACATAAACGTCCAAAGTGTGTAGAATGTTGGCACCAGCCCATAATTGATCACATTAAGGGAAGGACTCACACAGAATGATTGTTAAATGTTAAAATGTCGTGTGCATTTAACGGTGAGTTTCGTGAAAACATACTTGCTGCGTTAAAATGATTTTGACCACATGTTAGTATTGCACTTGTTTGATCAGTTTATTTTCAACACACAATTCTTGTTATTTCTTACCTTTATCTTACTTTTACACGAACAAGTATCTTTTCTAACTCCAAATTCTGACAGTAAATATTTGCATGTTTTTTGGACGGGGAGCTTCTAATTCAAACAATTGAAATTCTTAGGACTGAAGAAGAAATTGGATTTCGATCGAACTTCACTTTTGATTCTTATTTCATTTGTCAGTATTAACTGATTTTTCATGATTGTTTGACTAGAAATGGTTACTATGCCAACTGTTGGTTTCATTCTACATGTTGATACAATATTTGTTATTTCTCATCTCCTGTCTTTTTATCACAACCCGGCTTGCTAAACTGGACTTAAAAACAATCTTTGCAGCAACTCCACAGTTTAATTATACAAGTAAGCTTCTATCTGCCTTCTCATAGGCTTTCTGTACTTTCCACCCCTGTGATTCCCTATAAGTTAGAACATTCCATTGTTGTGTACAATTGGACAAGTCCATATTGGAACATAATGGGTAATAATGTGATTTTGTTGTGTTGTGTTGTGTTGTTGCCCATGTTGTAATATTGCATGCGAGTTCAACATGGGGACATGTGTTCTGAGTTCTCTAATTTTTTACCATGCACAGCAGGCAGAAAAAATGCAATCACCGTTTGGCGGTAAATATCACTAACCATACACAAATTCCATAGTATGTGTACACATGGCTACTTTCAAAGTGCTTAAAGGGGACATGGATGGGGAAAATATTTATTATATTATCATGTTTTTCATATTGTTTTAATACTATCAGTAAGTACTCCTCCACCATATGACTGCATAACCACTTTTGAATAAACATTGGAAACTATGCAAAGTGTTTGTATGCAAAATCTCCATAACATCTCTGCCCAGTACTGTACACGTCACCCCAGAGTAAAATCAAGGCATGCAAGTCTTAATCTATTTCAAAATGTTTTGCTGCTGGCGGTGTGTTCACTCTAGGTAGGTTGCAGTCACTTCCATTTTGCAGTTATTATTGATCGAACTGATCACATCCGCGATAGTGTGTGCCACAGCATGCTAGCTAGCAAAAATACTTTCAGAAGACTGAGTGTTGATCATATGACCGTCATCACAACATTGCTCAAGATTATTTCAATTTTGAAACACTCAATACAATTAATATGTCTCTGCATATCATAAGTTATGTATTTTCTTAGACAGAAACTTGCAAGTGTTTTTGCTAGATCACATGCCACTACATGCACTATCACAAAGGCAATCGATTACAACCACAAAACAGAAGATGCTGTGACCTACCTAAAGTGAGTACGCCACCCGCGACAAAACATTTCGAAATAGCAGCATTAGTGATGTACAGGATAAAAACTGACCAGCTTTATTCCAAGCAAATTGTAACGAGTCTAGGCATCAAAGAATTTTAGGTAGTCAGGTGGTAGTGCACCCTCACAGGTGGCATTTTGGGTAGGCTGATTTGTGCATGTTTGGTAGGGGGAAGCCATATTGTTTTGGTTTTAGTTTTCAGAGTGGCACTAGCCATTCCTCACTGTTCTTTCCAGTGAGGGCCGGCTACTGACACCAGGGTGGTACTAGACCCAGCCTTTAGTTTTAGGCGAGACATTTCAAAGGGAACAGTGTGTAACATTGTGAATCTTGGTGATTATCGTTCTTACGTAATGAAATAACCTTTGAATTATGTCTTTGCATCAGAAAGAGCTCTCACCAGGTATCCAGATATAATATAATATTCATTATGATATATTTTCTTAGTCACTGAAAATTAAAAGTACATACCACATTCTTATTTGCCAAGTCTCTGTGTACATATTCAAGAACCTCTATAATATTATTGTTTGTTGATGCTGATTTGATCTGGATAAGTTTAACCCAGAGACTTGTCTTGGTGTTACTATCTCAAGAAACTCTCTGTACCAGAATAAGTTTTACTACCATCATTGAGTTAAAAGTTCTCATAATTTGTACCGTGTTATTGTATTGTATACCTGTGGTCTTTAACTAATTCATTGGGTTACATCCCGACTCTCCTGATTTTTTTCCGAGTTTCTGAAATATAAGCAAAAATGAATTACACAGGTTTTAACACACTAGCAGGTTATACATTATAGCCCTTGACGTTCATTTCATCTACCAAGCTGAGAACAGTTTTGGTCTTAGCCAAAACATTATGATCACTAATGATGAAATTTTTTGGAGAATTTGAAAGAAATGGTGATAATATCAAACCCTGGTGTAATCATCTGAACAAAGTTATAGATCACAGTAACTGATCAATAAACATTTTTTCCTAGAAGGTCTGTATCAGAATATCACAGATTTTTCCCCAGTATCGTAGGATGTGACTGATGATAAATTTTCTGTGTTTGTCAGAAGGGTAACAACACAACACAGACAAGGGAAACTGGGGTGGAAAGTTAGCCACACGCATTAACCAAATCATGGCTATCATTTCATTCTGTGCTGTGTTTTGTTCACACTATATCTTTTATACTTTTCTTTCTGGATATCCATCGTTATCCCCCTCAGCCATACAGACCATGTTGGTGTAGGGTAAGTTCACCAGACAAACCAAACCAAAACTAACCCCCCAAAACCCTAGATATCCCCCCCCCCCAATGTTCCAGCCTGTTGTTTGTTAAAATACCAGTGAATTTCAAATTAACATCAATATCCATGGTGTAACTTACAACTGCAGTCAACACTGTCTGAATTGGCTGTGTATATCCACGTAAGAATGCATGCAGGATGATATAAGTAAAAAAAAAGAAAGAAAAGAATTGTTTCTGGTCGGTGTGCACATCACTTAAATACCCTTGTGGCAGATTTTTTGTTTTTGTTTGTCTAGCCCATGCAGTCTGCAGATCTGGGCGAGAAACACAAAAATAACCCTCCCTACTTCAGTGAAGACACCAGAAACAATTCTTTTTTTTTTTGCCTAATAATAGAATTATACAGAGTTGATAGCTTTTTACAGCTATGCATGTGTACCAATACTTACTATAACACATTCCACACTCCATGTTTGTATTCCTCACTCATAACTCTTACATCAATCATATAGTATTCTTGAATCCTTCATTTTACAGAATATACCCATATATACATTTCTTTATAACATAATATTCACTCATCAGTTTTTTCTCCACTGTACAAAATACACTCATTAATTTCTCTGCTTCACAAATACAGTACTCATATTGATTTGTTTGCTAAAGAAATACATTGCTTTATAGTGTGCTACACGAAGAACGCTTGTATGTTTTTCTTACATATGCTTGTCAATGTGTTTTTCTTTGCTACACAAACAAACTTGTAAAATTTCTCTTCTGCTCAATCTAGACCTGCCACTTTCTTTATAAGAATTGTCAAAATCTTTGCTTCATGAATGTATATCAATTGATTTAAATGATCCTTTTCAATTTCTCAGTCAATGATTGCCCTCTACAACAAAGCTTGTCATTTTCTTTGCATTGTACGTTATGCTCTTCATGTTATAAATATTGTGCAAAGTATGCTAGTTTCTGTGCAACATATTACACTTGCCAATTTCTTTGCTAAACAAAATATGTTTGTCCGTTTCTTTGCTTTGCAAATTATGCTCTTCTTGTGTAAAATATGCTTGTTTATTTCAAAGCTACACAAAATAAGTTTGTCCGTTTCTTTGCTTTGCAAATTATGCTCTTCTTGTGTAAAATTTGCTTGTTTATTGCAAAGCTATACAAAATAAGTTTGTCATGTCAGTTTCCTTACAGTACAAAATATGCTTGTTGATATTTTCGCTACTTTTAAAAAAACCTACACACCAACATCCCTTTTATAGATAACAGTAGTATAGATTTGGCTTCAAATTCCGTTGTAGAGATATAATGGGTAAGACTAGAATTTAGTGTGTAGGTATTCGTAACATACATAGCAATATTAAGGTGTGTACTATTGGCAGTCCAACTGATTCACAACTTGCCGTATGTGGATAGTCGAGATACTATACATGGCTTCAAAGATCTCTCTTAGAAGAGATTCAAAGTCATGGATAGTCCCTAGACTAGAATGTGTGCAATTGACAAAAAAGACACAAAATGGTCTTTTGTAGTTATTGGACCTGAAGGGGTTATATGCAAGTGTATATTTCATTCGTGTTGCATCATGGTCAGCTTGTAACCATGGCAATCATATTGAATCATGGTAAGTCCTGCATTGGCCTGTCATTTCTCATATTGTTAACCCTGGAGTAGTTAATAATATGAAATACTTTGTGTTGTGCAAACAATAATTGTACAGTAAGTTTATGTAGCAGTTGGATTGGCCAGCATGTTTTATTGTATAAAATGTAGTGTAACATGGTGTAGATGACACTAATATGTTAACATCCACAGAATGAGGAAAAAGAAGATTTTAGTGACCTGCCACCAAATCAACGTAGGAAGAAACTACAACAAAAAATTGATGACTTCACTGAAAAGTTAGAAAATGAGATGAAAACAAGGTGGGTAGCAAAGACAGAATATACTCAAATACTGCATGCAGTGTACTTCAAAGTAAGTCCAGTTATTACATAATTTGTCATCTAGAGTTGATTTACTTGTGCTATTAAAATAAACAACTGATAGTGACTTTATTTGTACCTGTATATCATTTGTGTTGTAGGGAAAAGTGAACATCGCCCTCTGCAGTTCATTTGTGTGTACAAACACCTTTTGTTTTTAATACTTTGCCTTGCCGTGGCAATGTTTAATCTGAACTCTTGTCTGACACGTTGGACCTTTTTAATCATTTTATAGAGATGCTTTGAACAAAATGAAGGATGTTTACACAAAGAATCCAGCCCTGGGTGATCCAAACAGTGTGGATACACAGTTAAACAAAAATGGCAAAGAACTGGATATGTATAGAACAGAACTACAAAAATATCAGGTCAGTGTCATTGTGTTGAATAGCATTTATACATACATACACACATACATACATACATACATACATACATACATACACACACACATACACACACACATACATACATACATACACACACACATACATACATACATACATACATACATACATACATACACACACTCACGCACACCGCGCCCAGCACAAATATACACAGATATACACATAAAAACATCACAAAGACGTAAACCTTACAATCCCCATATCCATTCCATTCAAATCAAATCTAACCACCATAGTATAGCAATGGGTTAAAGTTTTAAACCTAATCTGAACCTTAACATTAATCTCCTAATTTTAGAACAGTTAACAGTAGCAGTGTTAATACATTATATTGCACTGTTTTCTTTTTAGGCCCCAAATGGGGCTGGCTGCATTGGGTTTCATCCATCAGATTGCACCTATATCACTGACGTGAACAAGCCACAAATTCATTCAAACTTGATACAAAGGTGACATACTATACTGGGCATAGGGGCAATGTTTAGTTTTGCAATGTTTAGTTTTGCTACATTCACAAACTTAGATGAATGGTGGCTATATTTTTTGTAAAAATCAATAGCTAAGGAGAACAAAGACTTAGTTCAAGTGCCTACCCCCTTTTGACAGCCATATAATAAAATTGGGTATATGTCTTCGACAAAGACTTGTTGTTTATTTCATCAAAGTTGTTCATATTAACCTATCTGACATTGATGGAAGTATAGGTCAAAGGTCAAATAGTGAAAGCATTCATAAATTATGCAGTGTTCCTGTACACATTGAGAAGCTAGTCTCAACATTAACGTTAGAACATCAAACAAAGAAATTAAACTTAAATAGAAAATATGTAAAAATATAATTATCTTGGTACATATATTGTTATTTTACTTGTACTCATATGCTAATTTTCTTACAGTTTTATTTTAAATATACTGATTACAGTTGAAGATTAACATTATCAAGATTTTAGGTTGTTTACGTTTTCTTACCTCCTCTGGCGTTTTAAAGTTCTTTTCAAATGCATGTTATTGCTTCTATTCTTACTACAGTACATTATCTCTTTCCTTGGTTGATGGGATTATAATGTAATAACAAAATAGTACATGTTTCCTTTGACTTGGGCTTTTGACGGGTTTCCTTTGTGGTTTTAGTTGTTAAACTTAAACTTGTCTTTGTACCTCTGTCGTCATTCTCTATACATCTTGTTTTTATCAGCGATTCCTCGCAAAAGCGGATCTTTGTACTCATAAAAGGCGACGTGTAAGTAGAAAAGAAAGACTCATAAAGTACATGATTCTACAGTTACACAGTTGGGTAAACAGTTTATTGCTTGAATCTAGGAAGTGATTAAAGCAATCTATGAAATAAGGATGGGATGCTTAAAGTCAAATTATGGAAAAGTAATTGCCGCGATTTGTGTGAATAAAATAAATCAAAACCTAAGGTGTAAACCTAAATGCTATGGCCAGTAAGCTATTGAGCTTTTATTGTCAATGAACTTGTAGTATAACTTCTCTGCAGGGTGCTTTTAATAATTATATAATATTATATAATAATAATATAAATTATGAACTTGAAAATGAAATTTATTGTGACTAATAAGTAATTAACAGGTTACCAAGTGAAAGTTCAATAATATATTGTAATATTTTAGGTGTCTAGTAAATATATAAGGGTGAACCATGATATATGGTCTTTGGTAACCCAGTAAGTCCTAATGCTACCACCCCTACCCTGTATTATTTATCTAAAGCACTAGCATATGTAGTTATAATTTGTGAGGAATACAACATTCCTGTGTAATGAGGTAGGTATGCTATAGGCTATCAAAGTTGGAATTATTTTAATCTAGGTGATTTAATATTCATTGAACTTACATGTAATTTCTGTTGTATGCCTACCTACCCAACCAACCCACCCTGTACGTACATACAATACATACATACATACATACATACATACATACATACATACATACATACATACATACATACATACATACATACACACACACACACACACATACATACATACATACATACATACATACATACATACATACATACATACATACATACACACACACACACACACACACACACATACATACATACATACATACCTACATACCTACATACCTACATACTTACATACATACACACACACACACACACACACACACACACCCACCCCTACCTACCTACCTACCTACCTACCTACCTACCTACCTACCTACCTACCTACCTACCTACCTACCTACCTACCTACCTACCTACCTACCTACCTACCTACCTACCTACCTACATACATACATACATACATACATACATACATACATACATACATACATACATACGAGTAATAGACTTACTAAATAATGTACTATTGTTACCTTGTAGATGTATTTAGATGAGATGGATGGCAAGTCAACACCTCAAGGCACACCTAAAAAGGAGAGACCTAAATCACAGATAGAAACCAATGCTAATCTATACTCATCATCACCCAGTGGAGCGTCATCACCAAGCTCTTCAACAGTATCACAAGTATCGCATCGTACGTCTACAATATCACAGGGGTCTTCATTGGTATCGCCACAAGCGGTTACTGCTGCAAGGTAAGTAAATCAGAAAATATGGCTGCCTCTTGTGAAATACAATAAAAGAACTTGTTAACAGACAAACATCAACATTTAAAAAATCGAAATAACTTTGTCTATAATACTTCCCCCTTTACCAAAATACTAATCAAAATTTGATTGTGAAAAATTGTGCTAAATAATTTCTATATTTGTGTTTTGTAACAGTCCTCAAGCAGAAGTAGATACTAGCGTCAATTCTAGTTACCAGGATGAGTTTGATGAAGACATACCTGAACCCACATCAAGAAGTGGACTTGAAATGGTCTTATTCAGAAGTAAAGTTCTCTATGATTTCCAATGTAAGTACTCCATTAGATTGACATGTACTGTGAAATAATAACATCAACCCTGTTCTAACTTAGAAATATCCTACAATGAGTCAAAATAATTCTAGATTTATGCAAATGTCTGCCACTTAAGCACTTTTAAAGGGAACAAAGTTAGGCTCGTTTTGTCTAAACAGTAGTTCTCATGCTGATGAAGTGTAGAAGAGACCAGCTGTAGGTTGAAACAAGGCATCATGGGTTAAATAAAACAATGATAGGAGCTCCATAGTTAGCTTTGACATTGTGTATTTACCCATGATGCCTCACCCCAGGGTAAACCAGAACTCTTCTGAACAAGATTTCACAAATTTCATTGCAGACTACATTTCAGGTAGTATGTAGTAGGGTTGGTAAAAATAGGTTTTTGTGGCATTCCAAAGAATAAGAAACACAGCTAAGGTGAAATTAACCCAACGTTTGTTGTTCTTTAAGGAAGCTGTTACAATTTACACACACACACACACACACACACACAAAAATTATGTCTCTTTTGCAAACTCAAAGTATTATTTTAATTAAAAATTTAGCAAAATGTATTTTTTGCAACAACAAAAAACCCAAACTAAGAACTATGATAAGTACACATGTAAGGTATTGTAATAAAGATTATTATTATTACAATATACACACTTACAATTAGATAGTGTAATAGTTTGTACAGTACACTGAAAGTTATTTAAAAAGTGTGTTTTTGTGTATTTACAGCTAATAGTGATGGTGCAATGGCAATCGCAGCTGGTGAAGTATTAGACGTGATAGAGAGAGACAGTGGGGATGGATGGACAAAAGTACGCCGAGGTGGAAATGAAGAAGGTTATGTGCCAACGTCTTACATAGAGGTTCCCTCATAGACTGAAACTTACATAGATCCTTGTAGATGTTGTACAGTTTTAGATGCTTATAAACTAACTATTACACTAGGAGAAAGCCATGCTGGTTTTATGCGTTGTTTCATGGTAAGCTAAGCAGGCTTTTTTTTTTGTGGAGTTGTATTCAGAGATTTACATTATGTTAATGTAACATTGCTGCCATGACATGGAGTTCTGTACCTAGAAATGTTTTGTACCACATGAAGTGAGGTGGCTGGGGGTGATTTAATGTGTATGATACAGTGTGTAGTTATATGGTACTGTTTGGAAGCATATGGCACTGCACATGTGGCTGTATGGCATTTGCCATATACATTATGGATGTATATGGCACTAAATATATGTGGATTTTGTCACTGCATGGCACTGGTCACATTCTATGCAGTGTATGACAATGTCCCATGTGGTTGTATGGCATGTTATAAATTGCTGGGGCGTGTATAGCACTACACATGTGAATCATGTGGCTGTATGGCACTGGCCATGTGATGGAGTGTTACTGTATAGCGTGGCTGTATGGCAGAGTGTAAACAGTGCAATAAGATTGGGTAAGGTGCTCAGTCTGTCCTACCACAAATATAGACATGGTATTCAGACAGTTGTAGGTGGATTTGTACACAAAAGACATGGCAATGTTACATGGGGTAGTAAGGAACATATTGGTGATGTTATGTAGACAATACAGCCATTAATCTAGTTTATACTACTATAATAATATGTAGAATTCCACTGGTAGAAGCAAAGGAGAAACAAATGCAAAAATCAGCATGGCCAGCTTTTGTCAAGACAGGGTTCTATACAGATAGTTGTAGTAAGGTATAGGATATCAAACTATTAACACGAGAATGCATGCAAGATATGTGTGTTTTGTGTAACACAGAATGTTTTTGGCTTTATTTTGCCATGAACACGTATATATTCTTTACATGTTATCAAAATACTTTATGTTAACAAAATTTAGTAAAACGAAGAAAAAAAGTTGAGAAGTGTGCTGTCCATTTGTGTATTTCTGTTTGCAGCCATTATGTACTATATTATGGTAACTAAATAAACGTGGAAGGAATTGATGTAATATAAGAGATATTGTAATAATGATGTAATCCAAATTACCCCTATTTCATTCACAGTTTGGTATATTCCCATTGTTTTCTATGATGGATGGACCAGTCCATTCAGTACAGAGAGGTAGTCAAACATGAGAATCTTGCCAAAATGTATACTAACTGAAACGTGTTTATAATTATTGCTTTGTTTGATATAAAATCATATATTATTATTTTTTTGTAGATTTTACATGGCTTTATTTTACATGTATAGTCTTACATGGAATGTTTGATTTACTTAAGCCTTGTGGGCTTCCATGAACTGAATATTGTAACTATAACGTGTTACCCAAAAAAACAAGTGACAAGGTTGGCAACTTGAAACGAAGGGGCATAGAAATACACAAGTTATGAAAAATGCTCTGAATAATACTAGTAGGCTGTGTCCCCCATTTTAAATATTTCATCTAATCAGAATCAAAGTTAATTCACTTCTCCCTACCTGCAGTTAATTTGAATCAAAGACATCTAGAAGGGAGCGATCAAATATGCGCCAAATCTTGCACCTTTGGAAACAGCGCCCTCTAGTGATGAATGCCGTGACACCTACAATTTTAAATTGCATAAATTTCATTGGTGGAAGTGTTTGGTAAGAGTTCATGAAAATCATGGTGTAAACCAATCAGTTTTGTTAATGACGCCGTTATACAGACAAAGTTGAAAATAAAACACCAAACTTAAATTGAATGTTATTTGTTGACACCTTTTTTCAGTATTATTTAATTTTTTTGACGTATAATTTCTATGTATTTACATCTAATGTGTCTTATTCTGCCAAATATTTGTATTTGTCTAAACAATAAAAAAATACAAAGAAACAACCAATCAGAATGCATGAATATAATTCGTAATTTTACCCAGATGTTCAATCTCTATTATGTAAATTCAAAAGACAGAGATCACTACTGGAAAAGAAATCAAATTTCATCATTGTTGCTTTCAGAAAAGTTTTGTGACAGCAAATTAGAATTGTGTCAGCTTTTTCAAGAAACAAAACGAGACGATTTGTCAGTGTATATATATATACATCCATAGTTATTGTATTTACCAAAGTCTGGATGCACTTTTAAATGTAAATTGGAAGACTCGCTGACAGTCGTAGAAATAGAACCCTGGCTTGATTTGAACTCTCAATATATATTAGCCTTAGTCGTCATTCCAACATTTGGTGCATTTTAACTAACTGCTAACTGTTACAAGTTTACTCGCATACATTGCACAGCCAAGTACGAGTTGACAGATTTCACAAAAGTTCAAAATAGTTGTAGTTTCTCTGTGTCCTTTCCACAGAGATTTTAAAACAGGTAGTAGAGATTATCAGTCTGTTAGTATGATGTGTGTAAACAGTCAGAAACACACAATATATTTTTTTGTCAAAAAAAACTGAGTTTTGAAAGGCAATCTGTAATGGTGAAATAGTTGTTTAGAATGCATTCCATGCAATGTTACATTTATTGCATCGCTATGGTAACGCCTCTGTTGTAGATAATATGCGATTTGTGAATTTATTTTTAGAATGGTGAGGGGAATGTGATTTACAATTTTCTTCACGTTGCCATCTCAGAGTATCTGTTTGTTGATTTAACCAAAGTCTTGTTTTTTTATATTGACAACATTGAAACCTATAATACTGCCTGCTTTCCTAAAATAACTTGATAAAATTAATGACGTGTAATGCTATGAATATGTAGCAAATGGCTGTTTTCTTAGCAGCAGGATCACCATGGAAACAATTAGTTGTCATAGCAACAGGATCACCATAGAAACAATTTGATGATTAGCTACCATTTTGTATGCTTAATAGAACAGTCTGCATAATGTTTTATTTTTCAGTTTATAAGTCAGTTTGCAATATTTGAATTATGGAAATGAAAATTTCTAGCCGTTAGTTGTATATAACCACTTCTTAGTTTTTTCAGAAATAATTCTACTACTGCTGCTGCTGCTTATTTGTTTAATTTACTAATTACGTGAATTATTATTTGTAGCAGATTTAAATGACTACCTGCCAACTTATGCAAATTTTTGTAATTATTTCACTTTGATGTGTTTTGTCAAAAGTTAAGAATACAATTTACGTCTGTGATTGGTCATTGAGACAGATGTGTCAGAGTTATACAAAAGTGTGGGCTCTGATTGGTTAATCAGACATGTAATTTGAATATTTGTCTCTGATTGGTTGATGAGACAAATGTATTCAGAGTAATATGAAATATGGCATTTACTTGATCAAATTGGTAGAGTAATCAGTAATCCAATAATTAACAGATATTTGAGAACAGTGTAAATGTAAAAATTTTATTTTTAAAGTTTGATCACACTGTATTGTATTTTGGGGTTTTCTTTTTTCACCGTAAACAACTATCTATATTAGAAAGTGTAAGTTACAATGAGCTTGTTTATTTTTGCAGGGACGTCTTTGCATGACTTTTTGATTCCAGTTATAACATAGTCTGATGGCAAAGTAGTGATCATTTAGATTTCATATCTACTCAGAAAAAAAGACATTAGCAAACACATCTCGTGATTCGCCAACCAAAATCTGTAGCTAGTACCCAATCTGCAACGGTCTTTCATGCTTTCCTTCGCCTTTCTTAGGAACAGCTGCTCTGATTGGTCAAGTTAATTTTTTCAGCAGCAAATCCCAAAGTGTGACTCCAGATGTTTAAAAATGACTTCATGCTTATTTTCTAGGTGTTGAGCAACGCAAGACTAATGAATATATACAAATAGTGTATTTAACCGGACAACAAAATCAGTAGGATTTGAATATCAAATATCGGTTATTATTTTTTTAAAAAGAAAAGGAAGGTCATAGATTTCCAGGCCTTGGCTACTTTACAACTCAGTGAATAAATAAATTGTCACAATTCAATAACGTGCTCATGTTTTGTCCGAAAAGTCACAAATTTGGCAGTCACATTTTTTTGGCGGGAAAACTACTAATAGTGTAAAATGTCAGACGACACCATTTGCATCAGTTGTACACATGTAGAATTTGTTCCATTACAATATTAGATATCAGTAAGTACAATAACAGATGTGTTGAAAAAATGGTACTTATTATTTGCAGTTTTGAGTAAAAAGATTAATTTATAACTTTTCATTTTGTATTTTCTATGAGTTGCCAACTATGTTATAAGAAATCCTGCAAATAAAGAAATCCAGATATTCAGTATGTACATAGTGTCTCTCAGTGGTCATTCTGTGTGTGTGTCGATCTCTCTGGTCATTCAGTGTGTGTGTGTCTGTGCATTGTCTCAATCTCTATGGTCATTCAGTGTGTGCATGTGTCTCGATCTCTGGTCATTCAGTGTGTGTGCGTGCGTGCATGTGTGTGTGTGTGTGTGTGTGTGTGTGTGTGTGTGTGTGTGTGTGTGTTGGCATATCCTAAAACCTAAGCTAGGGCCTTGAGGCCAGTCTGGCTTACACTTGAAAATTGAAATGGAATTATTTGCTATGTTTACTGCCTGTGAAAATCTAAAATTTACAATTTGAGTTGAAGAAAGCCAAACCAAGGTCATTAAATCATATTTAAAACTACCGGACATTTGGCATATTTCTTGTTTATTAAATTTATTTATTTATTTATTTATTTAGTACACATAATATATCCCTGGGGGATTATTAAAGGTACAATAAAATGAAACAACAAATATAAAATAAATTAATCTATACCACAAAGAAAAACTACACACTATTGTATCCAACACCAACCAGACTATCAGGAATGTGTTAGTACTCGAAAGAAATTAAGAAAGTATAAAGAAAGTATGGGTCATATTTCTATGAATTTTTCATACATTTATCATAAATTATTTATAATCTCAAAAGTTCATGTTTCCTATTATAAAATCTTTGAAAATATGATATGCCTTGGCCATGGACACGTTTTATTAGTGCCAACAAAAAGAAACTGACATTTTCCAATTCTGACGTAATAAGTCGTTTTGAGACTGCAAACAGTCGCAATTTCGCGTTTTTTGACCTTTGTGAAGAAATAGACTTTTTATGATGTATACTGCCATCTACAGTTGACCTTATGTTTTCCTCGTTTTTCTTAGGCTGGGGTAACGTTCAATAATGATGTATGTGTACATGTTCAAGCAACAAATATTCTCTCTAGTATTTGAGACGATTTTTGTGTTTAGGCAAAATAAAGAAAATGTTTGTTTCCGATTTCAGAAAATAAGGTAGGTAGGTCGGAATTTTATTTTATTTTACTTTAATTTTTTTACAAATTACTTCTAAACCAAGATAAGACGCTCGTCCGCCACAATACTTCCGTAGGACTAGAAGTTTGATGAAGTATAAAAGAAGTAAATGAAGACAGTTACAAGTTAAGTAGACGAAACCATAATATGCAGACTGTACTGTTATAGTTAAAAAGACTTGGTTTCTCTCTGGAATAAGATTTTTTTTAAAAATTAAGTGACCACAGGCGAGGCTAAGACATGAAGGTGTACATGGAAATAGAAGTAAATTGTTACTATTTTACCTTTTTGTATGAAAAAATAAATGGTTGGTCAGGTTATCGTAAACACACTATTTTTTTTTTATTTGGCCTCATGGAATTAAACTGTTCTTAAACATTGTAACCCTATGTATAAAGATAAATTACCCAATTTTAGATGATACTGTCTTAAAAAATGAAATTATTGCCAGGATAGTCCAAAAATTGTCTTAATTAGAAGACTCTTAAAGTAAATAAACCCCAACTTCCCCCCTGCCAATGATACAACCATCAGATGTGATGACCTTTACTATAATGATGCCATTTAACTTTTTATAAACATATTTCAACCCCATGTATATAGAACAGTTTCTAATACACGGTTGCGCACAGTCGAAATATTGGAAGACTGATATTTTATTGCACTGTTGATTGATGAAATGAAGTTTTGTTGTTCTCTTTTACACAGTGAATGAAATTATTTAAACAAGAATTATACGATTTACATATATATTCCTTAATATACGTATAGAGGTCGATTTTATCCATACGTGGTAGGGTAACGGGTTGCATGTATTGCGTGACTGCGTTTAGGTCGCTGACTTTTTAGTGCCGATCAAAAAAAAAACAATTTGATCGGATTTCTTTGACCATGTTATGTCTACAACTACACAAATATGTTTACCCAAAGGTGATTCAATACTGTTCAGGGTGTACGATATTACAAATAAGACTATCTAACAAAAAAGTTTCACAAAACGGAGCTAATGCAGCATGAATAATTTTCCTAGTCCGCTATTCAATGTGGGACACTTACTGCATACAGACTATACTTTATGATGTATCTGTTGTTACAATATTTCAAATCACCAACACTTTACTTCGTTTCATATTGGATACAGGCGCTCTATAAATTTTCTGATAGATAGATAGATAGATAGATAGATAGATAGATAGATAGATAGATAGATAGATAGATAGATAGATAGATAGATAGATAGATAGATAGATAGATAGATAGATAGATAGATAGATAGATAGATAGATAGATAGATAGATAGATAGATAGATAGATAGATAGATAGATAGATTGATTGATTGATTGATTGATTGATTGATTGATTGATTGAAATTACATGTGCTAGTTCAGTTATTGTTAACATTTTACTGTAAGAAATCAAATTGAATTGTTTTATATAACTTACAAATATTGCTGTATATTTGGTATATTTATTGTGACATTATTAAAGTGGTGCCTCGGTCCTACTGTAAAAATAACATGTGATGAA
This sequence comes from Glandiceps talaboti, assembly GCF_964340395.1. Classification (NCBI taxonomy): domain Eukaryota; kingdom Metazoa; phylum Hemichordata; class Enteropneusta; family Spengelidae; genus Glandiceps; species Glandiceps talaboti. Next base: position 6,155,996 of record NC_135558.1, on the reverse strand, counting down.
TATATCGGCCCAATATTTGGGAAATATCTTTCCTACCCTAGTAACAATTCTTGGGGAATGTAGGTCTTACCTTTCATAAGACCAATTCTTAAGAAAAACACAAAAGTTAAGACTTCAAAATGTAATCACGAATAGGGATCGACTCAGTAAAAAGTGGATGATGTATATGCATTGAATTGTTCGAGTGCAATATTGGGACAAAGCTATGCAATACATGCATGTTCACTATAAACCTTAGCTGCAATAATTGTAGCGTTTGTTGTGATTTTGAGGGATTTTTTATTCTTATGCTTTTTTTTCGTTCCGATGTTTAACCACAGAGCACCCAGGAACCGTGTGACAAACAAATAAATAAATAAATAAACTATCAAATAAATGACAAATGAACAAGCAAACAAGGTTATACAAGGTTATAGTGATGGGTACAAAAAATGTATCTAGGTATACCCCACGAGTATTTGTTTATTTGCTGGTTTATTTAATTATTTTATTTGTCCCTATACTTGTCGTTCGTTTGCTTGTTCGTTTGTCATTTATTTGATAGTTTATTTATTTATTTATTTATTTGTTTGTTTTGTTTTGTTTTGTTTGTCACACGGTTCCTGGGTGCCCTGTGGTTTAACTGGAAGCAAACGCTATGATTCCTGTAACGTTAACGTAAATATAGACCGTTATACGGTAGCAATTTAGATCTGAATCGCAAAGTTGGGTGGATTTTTCAGCTAAATTACGCCTTATCTGCCAAAAAAATCGGATATTTCCTAACTCCAACATTAATTACGGAGCCTTCAAGACCCAAGAAATTTTCAGAGGTACCCCCACAATCTCGTCAAAATCGGCAAAAGTAGCAAATTGATGCATGCAGCGTTTTGAGTTTGCTCAGCAGGAATTGTAGCGTTTAACATCGGAACGAAACAAAGCACAAAAACAGAAGAAAAACCCTCAAAATCACAACAAACGCTACAATTATTGTAGCTGCAATAATTGTAGCGTTTGATGTGATTTTGAGGGCTTTTTCGTCTTTTTTGCTCCTTTTTTTGTTCCGCAGTTTAACCCGAATCAAACGCTACAATTCCTCTAACGCAAACGCAAATAGACGAGACCACGTTGAAAACGTGAGCGAGGTGTCAGTGTACTGCCCGTTTCAAAATGCTGCATGCGTTGCTATATTTGCCGATTTTGACGGGATTGGGGTACCTCTGAACACTTCTTGGGTCTTGAAGGCTCCGTAATTAATGTTGGCGTTCGGAAATGACCGATATTTTGCCAGGTAAGGCGTAATTTAGCAGAAAAATCCGCCCAACTTTGCGATTCAGATCTGAATCGGTTCCGTCTATTTGCGTTTGCGTTAGAGGAATTGAAGCGTTTGATTCGGGTTAAACTGCGGAACGAAAACAGGAGCAAAAAAAAGACGAAAAAGCCCTCAAAATCACATCAAACGCTACAATTATTGCAGCTGTAAAGAAACTACACATTTCTATTGAAAACCTAATCAAAATAATAAAGCACAGAATAAGTTTATATATTATTTTACGCATTATGTCTCAAGCTTAGATAAAATAGATGTAGCATTAGTTGTTTTTTTTTCATTTTTTGAGCGTTTGGGGGTTAATTCTGGGGTTTGCGCGCAAAACTAAATTTAGTACAAACCCCGGAAGAGTAGCCCAAAAACAAAAATATGGTTACACATATGCAAATTAGTCTTAGTACCCTCTCGTCTGATTGGCTAGAGTAACCTGTACACCTGTCTATCATTCTCTCTTTGACTACATTTCAGGTCGATAACATCAGTGAATGCTAAATGACTGACCTAAATCCTAAGGCTACTAGTAACTAGGAAAAATAGAAAATAAAAAGTTTACCACATTTCCCGTCCCAAAATTTGAAATGAATAACAAATTCAAAACATTTAAAGATTATGAGTCGCACAAATCTCTCAACTGGTGCCAGTCTAAGGCCCCGGCTAACAAACTGACTTCGAAACAGAGGAACGATAGCGACAACTCGATGGTCAGTGAAATCGCGCGGACTTATTAGAGGCACGCAGAGTCGATAGCCTTGTGGACAAATACACAAATTCTACACGTTCAAGATATACAATTTTTGAAGGTCATGGTTCACTTACCAGTCTATCCCAGAAATCATGGAGAAGCCATAACAGAATATCATCTTTACAAACTCCGTAAAAGGACACGTGCACAAACAACGGTACACTACCAACATGCTCTCAGAGGGAAATGACAACATTTATGTAAACACGTGTTCCATAAGTGTCACGTAATTAAAATGGATTGGCCAATCACGTGGTCTGTTTCTCACGATGACTTGCTAATTTGTGAGCACACCCTCAAACCCTATTGGTCAATGGGTGACCACAGACAGGTGTGTTTGATCAAATTATAATATCTTTAGAATAGTTTAAGTAGAGTTAGGATTCAGCTCCTGGGTGGGTTATTCAGCTGCTTTCAACTTTATTTGGCTGATAAAGTTTACATTTAATTAAAAAAATCTTCAAACAGATGATGATTGATGTGCACATACATGGTGTAAGCTGCTTAATGGCTATAACACTATTTATATAGTGTAGATATTGCTACATATATGAAGTCTGGCTATAACACTATTTATATAGTGTAGATATTGCTATGCACTCGGTTGGTGCAATATATACACTATAGCCTGACTGGAGTTCATTAACCATTGCATACTGACATCTATTGTGGTTATGTAATGCAAAATGTGAAAAATGTTATGATCATTGTTGCATCACTTCGAAATACTGAGCAGATTTTCCTTGAAAACACTGACTTTAGGAGATCAAGGGCATTTGCCTCAAACTTTCTAGTTTAGAGATATTTAGGTAAACTTATTTTATGCATAATCATACATTACTTTAACACAGTTTACATGTTTAAGTTTTTTCTCCCTTTTCTACAGTACATACTTGATGTTGATGATTGACCAATAAAGGAATGTGTTAATACTATATACCATACTAGATTTCAGTTTACACCTGGTTATGATAAATATGGCATCCACTCATCCAAATTTGAAAATGTAGTGAAACCAAATATCATAAACACATGTGCCCAGTATGGTATGTCACCTTTGTACCAAGTTTGAATGAATTTGGTCTGTTCATGTCCATGATATAGTTGCAAACGGATAGATGGACAGACAGACATAGAGTATCCCCCTTTGCCCATTTGGAGATATTAAAAAATCCAAATTCAAACTTTAGATTTACTTTTCACACGTTAGATTTTATTAAATCTGCGATAAGAAATAATATTACATGTACATGCAAGAGAAATGTGTTATGCCTCATAGCTGTTTCATAAATATCCACACTATCCCTTTGCATATAAAGCTTGCTTCAAAATTATCAGCATAAATTAGACTTAAACAATAAAGGCAGGCAGCCATACATTATAAAAGTTTTGTTACAACAACGGCCAGCAGTCATACGTTATAAAAGTTTTGTTACATGGACTAATAAAATTCATAAATGCTTGACAACACTGTACCTTTGTCAAAGTGATTGCTTTCCAATTAAAAATAGCCCTCGGGATAACAAGAAATCATCTTAATATCATATTTGACGTTTGTTCAATAGCATTTTGCTTTGGTCAATTTTTTATTTCGTTTCTTAATAGTGAACACTGACAGGTACAAAGTCAGTGATGAGAATTATGTCCTCGAGTGGTGACACTTACAACATAACATTTTCCTTGTATTTCATAATCAAATTACACAAAGAACCAAATATTTTTTTCATATGCCTCAAAGTTTTGCTAAAAATACATCCAATAACTGAATGACTGTGGTGAATAATAATTGAAGTTTTCTTGCATATGTTCATAAAGGTCCATTGACGTGTCAGCTCTTCCACTCACAGCATTGCTCTGCTTCCCCACTAGAGGGCCTGGGTTATTGTTAAGGTTGATTGACTTGTCTGTTCTTCCATTTACATCACTGCTCTACTTCCCAACTAGAGGGTCTGAATTATTTAAGGGCTATTGACATGTCTGTTCTGTCATTTGTATTGCAGCTACACTTCACCACTAGAGGGTACGATTCAATTGAAAGGTCTATTCACTTGGCATTCATATGTTTGTATGATTGTTCTAAGTCATCACTAGAGGGCAGCATTCCTTAGAAAGGTCTACTGACTTGTCTTTTCATCCATTTTCTTCACAGCTGTCCTTCATCACCCACGGGCATGATTGAACTCAAAGTTCTATTCATTTCACATTCATCTGTTTGCATGATTAGTCTAAGCCATCACTAGAGGGCAGGATTTACTGGAAAGGTCTACTGATCTGTTTTCTATTCATCAACACTAGAGATTGTTTTCTAATTCATCAATAAACAGCATAATTACGGCAGAAGTAATCTCTTAATTAAACCTCTTTACAACATTTCTCTTCCTTGCCACTTGAGGGCTTAATACTGTCAACAGCTTGACCAAAATAAATCTATTGAGAAAGTGAAGTGCTTCCCTCCTGTAGTTAACACATCTATCTAAAAATAAATAAACTATATAAAGTATAGAGAACAAAACTGCAAATACCACAAATCTACAATATACAATATTTTTCTGTGACTAGTTCACGAAAAGTTCCCAGATGAGTTTTAAAGCTCAATTAGTTGTTATAAGTTATGACCAAGTTTGTCTCTCTATTGCATATTTATATGATAAAGAGCACCAATGTTGAAAATTCACTAGATTGAACTTTTTAATTTTACATCACATTTCTGAATACCTCTTTTATGTTTGCAGTTTCCAGCTTTGTAAATTTGTACACCTTTTCAAAATTTACACCGATAATTTGCAATTTGCAAGAATTCATAATTTGCAATTATTTTGCATTGCTTGTTATATACTTTGAAATGCTTGGTTACAATAAAATAAAACTTGGTTATGAGGAAGTGATCATGTTATGTTATATCTTCATCACTGCCTATACAGTATGGAAGCTTGCATAGAAACAGTGGCGCGCCCTTACTTTTAAAATGAAAATTGCTGAAAAACTGGAATAACTGACAAAAGTTTAAAATAAATTATATTCCAATGGGTTATGTATCATATATGTCAGCATAAGACAAAAGTCCAGTTACATACAAACACAAAAGAGTGAGAGAAAGGAAACTTAAATACTGGTGTAAACAAATGAAACTTAACATCTGAACTGTAGAGGGCAGCCTTCATAAGAAGCGCATTTCTTTCTTGTCTTGAAACAATTCTGGAAAGGAATTTGAATACAGGTCATGTGACATTTTCACTATCAGTAACCTATCGTTAATAAACTATTGACTGGAATTTCAGTATTGCACTTGGATATTTAATTCTTAATTTTAAATATTTTTGGAAAAAATGGTGTTAGCACAAATTTGAAGAACTTAAAGAAAAAATTTAGCAGACTATTTGTCCAGGATGAAGCAGCTTACATGTTACTGATTAATCTTAAACTATTTTTGCTTTCATATAATACATAGTTATCATTTCCCCCTTCCAATGTTGAGCCGCCCCCCCCTCCCCCTCCCCCTCACCCTTGCCATTGTTCTATTTGATCACTATTAAAGTGTTTGCAGGGGTTCAATTCTGTCAGCCATTGCTGTCAGAATCTGATTAAATTTATGATATCTATTGATCCTGTCTATCTCAGCCCCTTTAAGGCCCCATAATATACGTAAATGAAATTCTGTTCTGAAGCAGTCCATCAACTCTTCATTCACAGATAGTCCTTTAATTTTGGACTCTGCAGTCACTTTGTATAAATTACTTTGTTGTGCATAACAGCGTGCTGCATCGATATGTGCCAACATGGCGTCAAGACCGTAGTCATCAGCTGTGGCCTCCCAGAATTCTTCGCTATCGTTGGCTGACCAATCACGTTCCATTAACTGTAGTAGCGGTACAACATGTGGTATACTGGTTCTTGTCAGCGGCACACCTGAACTGTCACCGCTATTCAGGTCTTTGTAGACACGCCGTAGTTTGGTTTCAAACATTATAGCTAAGTTGGTATGTGATTGACGAAGCATGTCCCACGTCAATTTCAAGTTGGAAATCTACAAGAATAGAACAATGATATTATCATAAGATTCTCTGTAACATATTATAATATTTTGTCTTGATAAGCAAGGATCATTTACCCAAAAAAGTCAATTATGTCTAAAATGATGAATTTTTCCATTCGGCAATACAATCTAATACCGTTTATCTGAACATCCTTTATCCATGTCTTTGTTTATCTGAACAAGTCTCCTTGGGCCTGTGAATCATTTAATGACATTTTAACACCATGGCTCTCCACAAATTTGGTCTTGTAATGCATTTGTAACATACCGGTAATAAATGAATCAATAGCAAACACTGTTCACAATGATGAACAAGTCCACAGGTGTGGATCAAAGTTTCAGTTTCCGTTTCACTAAATTTCAACTATGTAGTCTTTGATTTTCCATATTGCTATGGTAACATACACAGTAAAGTAAGACTTTAGATCAGCGCACACAAGGTTGCCAAACAAAATCTGAGGATGACAGTACATGTACCTCTGGTTGGCGCTATACGACCTGTTGTTGATTTTTACATTTGTAAAGTTAGCAGAATTGCCTTAGGGTCTAACAGCCAGATTACCTACACAGATGAGATCGCAGGTTGCTCAAAGCAGAGTAAAGAGTTGTTTTCATCATAGACCCTCCACCCAGGAGGGTCTGTAGAGGGTCTATGTTTTCATTGATAATATGATCAAATTTACGATCATCTATTTGTATACCTGACTTTTGACACAAATCTATTCAATGACTGCATGTATACAGCAAGACGTGTTTGCATGGACCCCATCAGCCAATACAGTGTAAAAACCTCATCTGAACATCATCTATTGTTTATTAAAGTTTTACTGATATATTTTACCTGTGAACAACAAAGTCCTTCCATGACAGCAGTGAATCCAAACAGATTTCCAATAGTTGATTTTAGCATCTCCGCTGTCTGAATCCATTTTGTTAACATTCGTACTCTTTCACTCGTATCTAAGCATGTCATTATTGTTATGGCAATCCAAAACTTCAGGCAGTGATGTCTGTGATGGTGAAAAAAATAAGAGTGAAATTTCAAATGCTGCAAGTTATCATATTTATACCCTCAAAATCAATTTAAACCAGAAGGGTGGGTATGAAAGACCCCCTAACTTCAAGGGGGTTATTGTCAAATTTGAATGCATACAAACTTATTCTTTGGAATCAATATGTTATGACTGAAAAATTAATAAACCCTATGTCTGTCTGTCTGTCTGTCTGTCTGTCTGTCTGTCTGTCTGTCTGTCTGTCTGTCTGTCTGTCTGTCTGTCTCTCTCTCTCTCTCTCTCTCTCTCTCTCTCTCTCTCTCTCCCCCTCTGTCTTTCTAGGTGTGAAAACTGGTCGTTTGTCAGAGCTATAGAAAAAGTTTGTTCAAAACAAAAAAATAAACCTATGTAATCATTGATTCCACTGATAATGTAACACTAATATGAGAACCTGGGATTGAAACCTTGGTCTTTAAGATTATCTTGTGCTCATGATAGTTTACAGTAAATTATGGTTAGGTGAGGATTTGTAACCATGGCTTTCAATATTTTCTTTATTACACACACAGAACATCAGAACTATAAGTTCCTTAATTTTATTTCTTACTTACCTTTCAAGTAAATCTTGTCTAAAGATGGCTCCTTGTGGCAGTGTTAACAGTTCCAATCCAGACATACCAGACAGTTTCTCTGAAACTATCCTACATATCTAGGTGTACAAAAATAACAAGAGGTCATTAACTCACACTTGACCAGTGAGGGCGCTATCACAGTAAGGGCATTGTGTCATTCCGAATCATCAAAGTCTCACTTAATGCTTTTGCTTCATTTTGCTTTATATCAAAAATCTTTAAACAGTTTTGTTTTATACAAAGAAATTCCTCCCAGCTATTGTAAACATGAAAATATGACATCTGAGTCAATATATTGTTAAACTTTCCAGTTGCTATGGTGATTGGTTATGAAACGAATACATTGGACAATGTTGTAGTACCACTACCAGTAATGAAAATTCTATTTTATCCTGGAATGGCATTCCCTTTAATCATTTTACTATATGTGTGTTTGGCTTAGTAAATCTATAAATTTGATTGCATTCTCACCTTGAGATCTTCCTTTGTGATGTACTTGGCCAAGGTGATACTATCAGCGTCCATTAATCTACCCTTGGCCTTGACTATGGTTGTACTTTCTAGTGGTTTATTCTCTTCATTCAGCAAACTACTGCTAAACTTATCAATCTTCTTGAAAATAGATTCCGTTTCCACAGTGGGTGGTATAAATTCCTTTTTCTCAACATCCGGTGAATCCTCTGTGATTGTTTCCGAGGAGATAGGATAAAATGTATGATAACCATAGTCCTTCATCTCAGAATCTAAAATAGAATTCCTTGTGTCCGAAAACTTTCTTCCTCGCAGTTTAGCTTTGAGTGTCGGTGCATTCATCTTTTCATCAATCACATCGTCACCACATGTTTCACCCCGCAAGACAGAAAATCTGACAGGCATGGGTTCTTGCTGGTCCAGTTCTGAGTAATCTTCAAATCCTGTGTTGTTGTCTAAAATAGTTCCTGTTTCTAATGAATGAGGGCGCTCTCTAGTCCTAATGGATGACCCTCTACTTGGTTTTGGTGGTGGATTATGCTTTACTGTTAATTCACTGTCTGAGCCAAATGATTGTTTCATGGGTGGCAAATCATTACAGAAAGATCGCCTCTCAGATTTCGGACTTAGTAATGGCTCGCTCCCATATCTGGTCATTTTGTGGGAATCTTTCACAAACTCAGTGGTTCTACTTGTAACGTTACGTTGTTGCATATGTGGTTGACTCGTTGATCGTTCCATCGTATTGTCGAGAAAACTGGGACTATGAAGTACTGTTGGCTGGCTACCAGACCTCTGGTGTCTGGGCATACGAGGACTACCAGGTGCACTATTAGGCAAACTACCACCTGGTGACAAACCTGATGGCTCTGACAACATTTGTATCTGAGCTGGTGTTAATGCATATTTTGCATCGGTGTAACTTAACGGTAACGTTCTATTAACTGGCCTTGAGATCACAGCTTGCGATGACTGCGATATCATTTTCCGATTGCCAACATAATAGCGGATCAAAGCTGGGATGCTATCAAAACTTTCTTTTTCAAACTGATACTGTACTCTGGCTGCCGTGGTTTCAGGATTTATGACAACTCTATTGATTATGAAATGGAGTACGTAATTCCAACGCATGGTCAGTACGTAATCACCTGGCTGTGAAATACAGTCCCGTACAATAAAGTCACCATTTCTTGTGAGCAATTTCTCTGCAATGTCGCGACTGATACAACCATGAAACCAAGCATGGCTACGAATATCATCATTTTCTAGTTTCAATTCCATTTCTAAATCTTTCTTGATTTTTTCTGGAGAAACATCTAAGGGTGTTTCCATTCTATGTGGAATCACCTGCAAAAAAGAAGAAAAAAAAAATCTTTCTAGTAAATCCATTTTTAGTAATAAATCCACTGGCATTAGACCGTAAGATACATTGTGCATTCTGCCTCACTGGCCGGGGTTGACCGATGTGTGAGGGCCCCTGTCATATACACTATAAATCCATCAGATCTAAATTTCACAGTGCCTATATGTACAATATGTAGGCATTTTCCATAAATGTAGAAGACTGAATGTGTCAACTAGCTTTGTGGTACTCTGTTTATTTCTCATACCACCACTTGTGTTGAGAATGTTACATCTGATTCTTAAACGTTGATATAAACTACAGTGTATAACTAAATATTTCTGTTCCATATCTCTCAGTGAGATTGACTTGATGTTAAACAGCTGGGAGAGAACTATACGCAAACTGAGAAGATATCATTATAGGTCAAACTCTGTATGTATTTGTGTACCCTGTGTGAAATCATGCAGTTTACTAAATTGATAATACTCTGTCAAGTGGAGGGAGTGAACTGAACCCAAACTTTGACTGAGACATTTAGTCTATCCTTATTTTCATGGTGGTCTTGTCCTTAGTCCAATAGCTACACTGTATAATGGGAAACTCCAATTTTGATGTATCATTGTTCACAAGATATTGTTGTGTATGTCAGTAGTCTAGTACCTATTCGGTACAATTACGATTTACACCTCCACTCACACAGTCTAGTTCGTATAGGGTACTGTTCCGATTTACATCTCCACTCACACAGTCTAGTTCCTATACCGTAGTGTCACCATTTACACCTCCACTCACATAGTCTAGTACCTAAACAGTACCATTACAATTTACACCTCCACTCACATAGTCTAGTTCCTACACAGTACCATTACAATTTACACCTCCACTCACACAGTCTAGTTCGTATACGGTGAAATCACATTTGAAAGTGCATAAAAATAAAGACTACTAAAATTTCACTATGTTTCATTATTTAGTCTGAACTATTGAATCATAAGTTTACATCTAGTTTTTTATTTCAGTTCAACTTCAAAACAAATTGCTGGTACCCCCTGAAGTTTACGTTATGCCATTCCTAAGTTATCAAAAATGTTACAAACACCAGTCATACAACAAAGCACTTTAAATTCCATAAAACATCAACAGCATGATATTTCATGTTCAAGACACTTTGTATCAACAAAAGGATCAGGTGGAAATTTATCTTCAAGCAAAATTACAATATACTAAGTTCCTTTAAATACAGTTATACTGTTATGTCTGTTGGTAAAAAAGTCTACATTTAATTTTTTGATAATTATACAACACGACTTGTATATAAGCAGATTTAGCATTGAAGGCAAACATATTTTGAACCTTTTAAGTTTTGAGTGTTTTACATACTCAGTCTGTTTATAAATATGACTGCTTGCTATGTCATCCAATACCACATGACATTTACATTTTAGTACACACAGATTTGGTTATTCAGCTCTACATACTGGCTCAAACAACACTGCCATGCCCCATAACAAAATATCAACACAGTCTCAAATGACTTTGTCAAGCCAGATACCTAAGTCTCTGGGTATCTGACACACCACACTGGCTCAAATGACTTTGTCAAGCCAGATAGCTAAGTCTCTGGGTATCTGACACAGCACACTGGCTCAAATGACTTTGTCAAGCCAGATAGTCTGGGTATCTGACACAACACACTGGCTCAAATGACTTTGTCAAACCAGATAGCCAAGTGTCTAGGTATCTGACACAACACACTGGCTCAAATGACTTTGTCAAACCAGATAGCCAAGTGTCTAGGTATCTGACACAACACACTGGCTAAAATGACTTTGTCAAACCAGATAGCCAAGTGTCTAGGTATCTGACACAACACACTGGCTAAAATGACTTTGTCAAGCCAGATAGCCAAGTATCTGGGTATCTGACACAACACACTGGCTAAAATGACTTTGTCAAGCCAGATAGCTAAGTCTCTGGTCAGGACTAGGACAAAATATGCAGCAACACCTCTAAACACACTGTAACTCTGTCAAGCACACCACGTCTGTATGGCTAAGCCTTATTTTCCTCTATACAAATAACAGTTGTCTGTAGTTACACATTTTTTAGGAATGTAATATAATTGTCAAAGTACCTAATTATTTTGTTATGACATCCATGTATTAACCCTTTGCTTACAAAGTTACTGTGATAAACTGACAAAGGCAACATTTTAACTAACAATTCAGTTTATCAACAGGGCAAAATTTGAGGCTCTCCTTACACAGAAGGTCATCAACTCTGTACATGTCAGTATCATGATATATCGCATGTATATACAACAGATTGTCATTTCTATCAAAGCTAGGGAGTTATGGATAATATGAGGTTAGGTACAGACTTCAGTTTGACACCCTAGCATACACCTGGTTTGTAAAACTGATGAATAATTCTTAAGTTGACATCCACTTTCAGATGTTCATATGTTGTACTGAAAATCTTACATCATAGATATGAGCATTATCTACTATATACGGTATACAGTTGATTACGTCCAACCAAGTATCATACTAACAGAGGTTTGGCAGGGAATCTCGGCAATAAAGGATCTGCAAAATTACTGGCTTGAAAGATCCAGTCGTTCCTTCCGCTTATATAATGTACTAGTCTGGATGCCAACGTGGTCTCTAAGTACAAGTGGCCCAACGGCTGGACCTTTCAGACTACAAATTTGAAATTACGGTTTTGAAATCATGCAATTGATAAAATACAGTCTCAGAGAGTCAGAGACTACATTTGACAGAAACTTTTGAACAGTGTTATGTCAATAGACAGCAGACAAGTCTTCATCCAAGAACTTGCCAGCCTACATCCTCAGCCTCATGGCAGATGATTTTATATGATTTACAGAATAGCACAAGACAATGGAGAAATTTTACAAAGACAGGGAGATGAAGAAAACGTACCTTTAAAAGCCATGGTGTATCTCACCAAAGCGTGTGATGACATGGTTGACATGAATGGAGACAGACTTGTTGTACAGAGATCCTTCTGAACACTAAGATTACACGTCACTATAGAACATCAAATGTACTGTAGTAGTGGTTTGTGAATGCCAACAAAACATACGACACACTAGATACATGTAGATGTATCATATGTTTATGAACACCAAGCTGAGGTCACTAGACACTAGATACATCTATGTAGACAGAGTGATTGCAAATGGTGTCACAGTATGATTGTTTTCTTGTTTTAAGGACACTGTAACTTGATATGATTACTTTTTAATGGACGTCATAACTATACATAGATAAGACAATAACATGTACATTTTGTAATGTAATTTCAGCATGTGGTGGTCCATTACTATGAGTCATCCCATACACATATAGTTTATGGCTATTACAACTCATTACTTTCACTACCTTATAACTACACTCAGAATATTGTTATTGAAGTGGTTTCACATCATCTTCATGAATGACATCCAATACCCTGGATGCTGAAGCTCAAAAGTGCAGTTTTTTTAGGGGAGGGGGGAAGGGTATCATTTGGAGTGACACCCTTTCATCCTGTATGCTAAATCTCAGCATTTGATTACTGGAGGGAATGGGGGAAGAGGGGCGTTATCATTCCGAGTGACACCCTTTCATCCTATATGCTAAATCTTAACATTTGATTACTGGAGGGAGAGGGGGGGGGGGGGGGGAACGTTATCATTCTGAGTGACACCCTTTCACCCAGTACATTGAAACTGAATTAGGGGGAGTATCATACTATTTTAAATGGGTGTCAGCCTTCATTTATTCAAATACTTCCCTGTGTAATTTGATATGATAAACATTATGATGTTTAAACAATAACAGGGCCTACATGTACTGGCAGTCTAAACTTTGTACAATTTGTGCAATGTCAATTAAACATCATACGTTTTGAGGTCAGGAGGTCATTTGTCCTACAAATCAGAACAAATGACCTACAAATCAGGACAAGTGACCTTCTGACCTAAGGTCAAACAGCCACCTATCTAAGCTCCAAAAGACTCTTTATTACCAAAATTGTTTGGAGACCATCACCAGGTCATAATTTATTTCAAGAAATATTTTCATATAGTTATCATGCCAATCAGAAATTTCACAACAGCAGATCTAGTATTATGTTAAGCAGTTACAAATGATACAAGATACTTTAGATTGTATCGTTATGTTGCTATGGTAACTCCTATATTGCCAAGAGACAGCAATTGTAAGCTTGACTGGACTTGCACTACATTGGCTATTCAAAACATGGAAGATTGTTGAATTAAGTTGAGTCATACAAAAACCACATGTATTCTTTGCAGCATGGGTACAACAATAGGGAACTTGCAATCCAGACTGAGCATGCTCAGATGCAAAGGACTATGGGATTATCTATGGTTATCGTTATCGTAATACCTAATCTTGAGTTGCCGATAAAATAAACCCCCCATAATTGTCAGGGTGACTATGAATTGATCATTTGTGGTTAAAAAACAATGTAATATTATTGTTTACAATACTAATTGATTAGTATTTATTATCACATTTCCCATGATGCAACATTCAACATGGCGGGTTTGCAAGTTCCCTATTATGTAAGAATGCAGAACTTAAAGAAGTTGGAAAACAATTCACACTAAGCTTGGCTATGGGGTTTGGGCAATCCTGTTACTAACCATTACATCAAACCTGATAGCGTGTGTCTAGGTTATGAAATTCTAGCACTACAAGCTTTAACCCATTCCCCTTACTACCTAGTACATTTGGTACTGATTGAAGTGTTGCCACTTTAGTAGTAAAACATAGGAACGTATACTCAGAACTAAACAGAGATGGAGAGATGGTTTACACCCTTTTTAGACCTCCATGCAATGCATCCTTTCAAGCAAAACTGACTCCTATATGCTACGCTTGTATTCTTAGCATGGCTGAATGGTTTTACAAGTTAATAATGGCTTTAACACGGAAAGGTATCCCAATACCACCGATGCACAACTACATGTACATAAACTAACTCATTCCATGCAATATTTTCATTACAAGTAAAAGCAATTTTGTTCACTTCATGGTTGCTTAGTAACAATAACAGCCATCATGAGAAACTTAAGATGCCATGACTAGAAAAAACACATTTTGGGACATCCATGTATTTGTCACTCAAAGTTTTACAATCTTATCTTTTAAGTTTTACACTTTTGTAAAAATCAAAAAAGAGAGATACAAGTTATGAAAATATCCCTCATCTATCCTCTGTATTTATGTCCAATCTAAACTTGACATTTGACATTACATGTAAAGAACGGAAAAATTAATAATACACATGGGAAAATCTCACCGGTACTTTCTACAGCATCTTTTGACCCTTGCTGGCTTGTGTCCTTCATCATTCATATACTAGTAATATTACCCAGTTTGAACTTGATATTCACTGTTTAACATATCTGGGACATCTATGAGGGAGGTATATCTTGTGATATATACTGGCTTGTTGTACAAATTGTCAGACTAGATCTGAGTCAGATTTACATAATTATTTGAAATATCTTCAAAAACTGATCATTACATCAAGGTCATTGATTTCCTTACATGGAAAAAAATACTATCTATTTTAACAAGCCAGCTGCAAAAAGATTCAACTATTAATTCACTTAATGATATACAGACAATACATATTACAAATGCAACTGGAAAAACAAATGAAATCAAGTTTCTGCTAAACAATGAAGGAAATATGGAGGAAGTCAGAAAGAAACTGTTAATTTCTGTGAAATTATTAGTGTGCGTCATCTTCTAAGGAAGGGGATGGGTGATATTACATCATCTTTTCAAGTGTAGCCATCTAAATTAAGCAGCCAAGATGCTACCACTTTATAGTAGCATGAAATTATTGCTAACCATAAAACATTTCATTTTCCTAATATTATGAACATTGAAAGATAGAACAGAAATAAACAGCATGGATTCCAGACTGGAGTCAAACACATGCTTTCAATTTTATACAGAAAGCGACACCATCACACAACAACAAAATGACCATGGGACAGTTTGGAATGGAACCCATACATCATGTAAATACCTCCAACCAAGTGTCAAGTGTAGACAGTATTCATAGGGTGAGTCATAGACCTTCTGGTGAGCAAGGGTCTAGGGTAAGTATGCACAATACATTGAGTGAATGACAGATTCTGGAGTTAACTCAAGTGTCCATGGGTAGGTACACATACTGTGTTTGTTTAACAATGACAGAAGCTTGGGTGTTACCATGCACCACTGTGCATGTGTGCAGAAAACAAAATAATTGACAACAAATGCCCCCCACATTGCTGTCAATATTTGTGTGGTTGGAACATACTGGTTCTACAAGTACCCATAGGTTGTGGAGAGGCAATCTCTCATATAAAATTGTGATTTAGACTTTTAAGTGATGCAAAGTGACACCTCCGAAGTACAGCCCTTTTTGATTCAGACTGTTATTTAATATTTAGGGATACTGTTCAAAGAGTGACTACACCTCCTACCACCTCACCCTCTTCAAATCTGTTTGTCTTGCGTCTTTCCCCTATTTTTCAAATGTTGCATTGATTGGTGTTCCCATTGTATCTGTCTCTGTTATGGAGATGTTTAAGTTATCAAATCAATGTAGAGACTTTTCTCAAAATAAATGGAGAAATACACAAATACAAAGAATACTGCCTTCAGACATTATCGTAAGACCTATTTACAGAATAAATAGGTTGAGTAACAACAAAAGTTCACAAACACTTTCTCCTTATGCAGAATTCTCAGCTGTCTTTGTTATGATTCAAACCCAATGGAAACTGTATACCTGGCTCCCCTGTGTTGTTAAAAGTGTTGCTGTATGGATTGATCTCTGGAGAATACCTTGAAGAGTAACATCACTGAAAGAACTAAAGTACTCTATGCAATTTCACTCACCACGAGAACTGAAGCAGGAGGCTTTCACAAAAAAGTTGACCCACAAGCACCAATCTTAAGTGCATCTGGTAACAGCTATGATAGTTATGTCTCTGAGCTAACAACACACAACACAGAGTAGAGAGAGGAGTCTGACAGGTTTTCTACAAACATACCACCTTTCACTGTTGCAACTATAAGGAGGGGATTATTCTAAGCTTGCTAAAGTAGGTCTGAAAACAGTTTTTTAAAACAAACACAGACTGTTTCACAGTAACCACATGATGAGTTTAAAGTTAAATAAGAATACATACAGACAGCTCTATACATCAACAGTGCAATTAACATAATCTTTCAAATGAAATGTATCACATAATTAAAGACTCTAGATAGGGAAAGGGCCCCACATGTGTAAGGACCATTAACTGTTATCAATCAATCTAAATGGTAATATAAAGTATTGATAACAACCAACGCATTTTAATTATTATTCATATGTACTAGCAATTACTTGCACTGGTGGGAATGCATACTAGTTGTATTTGAACTGCAGTGTAATACCAAAAATGTTATTGTAATTTTCTGTATTTTGTTATTTTATATGTTTTTAAACTTTGGTGCTTTACTTTCCTACTTCCTGTATAATCACCAAGTAATCTGACTGACACAGGAACACAACTTTCACTATATTAATAAATATGTCAAGTATAGATAAAACTATTGTAGTGACAACTACAAAATTAATAATAGATTGTTTCAGGATCAGGGAGAGTATTTGATTTTCTTTTGTTGTGCATTGTAGTCTTTTTACATATTTATGTCTTACTGTTGTTTACTTTGGGCTTACATGACCTCCTTTATTCGTTATTATGTATTTCTGTAACCCTCTTCCGGGGATAAATGGAGGTATGGTCCTTTATTGGAATAAATAAATAAAGACTTGACTTGTATAATAACCTATCATTGACGTCAAATTTCTGTCACATATATATTGTGGGAACTTACAATACATTGTACAAAATGTATAGACCCACATAAAATATTAGAACTGTAGAGTAAATATTGAGTTTTTGATCAAACTTATATTCTGATTGTAAGATGTCTACAGCATACCTGCAAAATCAATGTGAAAAAACAGCTGTTCCTGAAAGATTAACAATCTTATCATCAAATTCAAAAATGACATGCCAACTTTTTTTACCTTGAAATTGCAGAATTTGCAGTGCAACTATAAACACAAAATAATCATTACCTATGGTAGAACGATTTCTCCTTTCTATTTAATATATACTATTCTCCAATGGATTTTAATCACAGACATTAGTGACTATACTTTACTTCAAGGACTTCTGGTCAATGCCCCAAAGATTGAATAGTGAACACTTCATACAGGTATACACAAAATACAGTACAGTATGTCACTGATTGCTGTAATTACGTTTATAAATGGTATTGACTTTAGGATTCCAAGGACGGCTGGTCAATGCACTCAGAATTATAACATACAATATATAGTTCTCCATCTAAGATAGACTGTCGACAGTCATTCGTGCCTTTTTTGCTACGTTTCATCTAAAACAAAGTTGTCGCCTCGCTCCATAGCAATGAATACTAATGCGTACTGATAGGAACTGCGATTGCCGAAGATTGCCAAAGGCACGAACGACTCGCTCGTGCCTCTGGCACTCGCTGATCAGTACGTAGTTATACTTATAGTATTGCTCCGAATAGGAGCGAGGCGACGACTTTAGTTTTAGATAAAACAGCAAAAAAGGCATGAACGACTGTCGACAGTCTACATCTAAGACTGCAGTGTTAAGGTATTCTGGTCAATGCACTCAGAATTATAACATACAGAATACAGTTCTCTATCTAAGACTGCAGTGTTAAGGTATTTTGAAGTGGCACAAACTGAATTTAAAAGCTTTTTAATCAAGTAAAAACAGTTACACAAAACTTAGATTAACTATCCTAGTAGAATGTTAACATTGTTGCATGCCTTCTATGACATTACAATTGTCTTCTGGCATTGGTAGAACTGTTGATTACATAGCAGGGATTTCCATGGCATTTTTTACATGAAATTACATCAGATCATTTAGTTACTATAGTATATCTTAATACAGGGTTTGAGTTCAACATAGTACAAGGGATGGTTAAGTAATACTATGCTTCTGAATTAGTAAGTAGAACACTACAAGTACATTTATATATGCTGTAAAAATGACATCCACAAACATGCAAACTTATAGCTTGTGTGCCTATAAGATGAAATAACAATATATTGACAGAGATGATAAATCAATTTTCTTACATTTTAAACTGAAAAAAGTTATATATAGCGTAATAAAATGAAGACTGTTGATGGTATCTTAATTTGTACCTTTATTCTTATCTTCAAATTAATTATTGATATTTTGCCTTCTGGAAATTTGAAGGCCAAAGGCATGATTTTAATGATGGAGCACCGAGTGCAAGCTTGTGTGATATGTATGCTTCTTGATTATAGTCATACATAATACAAGTGACTGCCAGACAGTCTAAGAGTACACAGTACAAATTCATAAATTGATCAGTCTGACGTTATTTCTAAATATGAAATTAATCATATTTCAAGGATTCTCGGTCAATGCCCTCTGAAGACAACTGTTTATACTACAAATGACATGCAATAATTAAAATTCACGAAAATGACTATATAATGTAAAATTTCTGATTATTTTAGGAATGAAATCTGACATTAACTTTACAGACATATTTTTGTTTGTGTTAATAGGATATGCAAAATATAGCGATTATAATGATGTACACTAATTATTATAATTGTTTGCTTAGGATGTAGTACATCCCTGGCTATGCACATGAGACGTCAGCAAAATTTTGAGATTTGTTTCCAAGAAATGTTTTAACTCTGTGAGTAGAAATTTTCATTTGATAAATATTTATTTTTAATACTGAGGCAAGAAATCAAGTAAATCTGTTCTGAAGACTTCGGGTATACTGACTTCACAGTATCAAGATAAAAGGTTTTTGAAATTCAACTAAAGAGTTCATGGGGGAAGGTAAAATAAACTTATCAAAATTCATGTGTTGATCATTGTAATTGCACGTACTGCTCAGAATGAAATTGACTATGGATTACAGGTCAACGCCCTCCCAATTACAATTTCACTGGGTACACAAAATACAACACTTAGCAAATTCTCCTATCTTTATTTCATTGTCATTAAGTTGGCAATTGTCAGGGGTAATTTAAAATCTTTGTGGAATTGCAAGGAGAGGTCAATTAGCTGGCATTGATTTCTGGTTCATTATGGATTCTGTTGATGAATCCTCAATTTCATTGTTATTCACATACTGTTCCCGGTTGACTAAACATCAATCAAAATTCATGAAAGAGATGTAGCTTGTAAAAAGGATGGGTGATTGCAATGCTAAGGCTAGACTTGTAAAAGAAATAAATTGAAAATGCTGCATGACTAGTACTACTAAATGAGCCAGACAAATTTGCAGCTAATAACTTAATAAGCAAGTTTACCTTGCAGTGATTTTTTGTAAGGTTTCACAACGATAGTAATGAAGGGAAATTGTGGTGAAATTTACAGTTTCTCATTCAATTAACTATATAATTTAAGGAAACCTTGGTATACCTCAGGTCGTCTAATCTAGTCTAGCTCATAGACTGTATGACACATTGTGTTCTTCCACCCTCACCGGCCTCCTCTCACTGGGAGGGGTTGACCAATGTGTGAGGGCATTCCTTCACAGCATACCTTACAGACCAATCTGATTACAAGTCTAGCTCACAGACTTGGCAATCCAACCTGATAATACTGTTTGCCAAAACAAGCCAGTATGTCACTGTTGTAATGCCAGGTAACCAAGTCTCTGGCTTAGATTTAGCCTAGCCTTGTCTAGAGATTGCTATCTATAGCACCGAATCTCAAGATCTCTCTTGGGGTGAAGAGATGATTCGTTACCACATACAGCACTAGACTAGATTTAGTCTTCCTAACATAATTCATAGCTTAAAACAAAACACATGCTTGTTTTGACTTATATTTAGATTTATTTACAGTTTGTGTTTCAAATCCTTGAACTAAATTTCTTGGCACACGTATAAAAAACTTTAATTTATAAAAAGGCAATTGGTGAATGGAACTACTTATATTTTGGTTGAAATCTAACAAGTATAGCTATCCTAGCCAATGAATGTAATTACAACATCTGACAGTGATAATATTCATGATATGTGATAAATTTTAAATCACTTTAATATGTGTGACGAATGTCAAAAAGTATAGCTTCATCAACATTATTTGCCCCCCCCCCCCTCTTTTTTTTTCTTTTTTTTTTTGGGGGGGGGGGGGAGGGGGAGGGGTTTAATACTCTTTCCTGTTGTTCAACTTGCATATATGCATAGATGTATTTACCCAATGATTAATTACACAGAACCCATACTTATTCTTTCAGTTCCAAAATTCATGTATGCAATATTAATTTTGGGTACACAATTTTACGAAGCACAATTACTGAAGAAAACAGGACTTGGAAAGGATTGCACACACCACCAATATAATTCCTTAGTTTTCTACAATATTCTAAAATAATTCATTCTTAAATCCTTATGGCTTTTTTGTGATACGCATTATAAGTAAGATGTAATTTTTCATTTTAATATCTTCCCTAAGTAATAAAAGTAAATGCATACTTTTAATAACAATTTTACTGCCGAGTTGAGTAATATAGCATTTATTGCTTGTCATAAACTGTTATTGATACATGTAGCTGCAGTAAAAGACTGGAGCGGAAAATTTTCCACACATGTCAGGAATTTCAATAAATTCACAGCATAGACCTAGTAGTATGTATTTTGTCATTTCTTGTAACTAGATAACCAGAACGGCAAGACTATGAAGGTCACCCTAGATATTTTTAGGGTGACTGAAAATATTTGACTCTTGTTAAACTCTGATTCGAGATTAATTCAATCTAATATCGCCTTTCGTAATGTTTATATAACTGCTTACTTGTGCAATACTCAGGTTGCATAAAAATAGTCAGAGCTGATTATTACAGGAAGTCTCTATTTAAAATAATTTCAAGTTTGTTTTTTTGGAAAGTGTAAAATTCCACAACAGCTGTTCCAATTTTTTCAAAATTTTGAAAGCATTCTTATAATGAGTGAGAGCTTCACAAAAAGTGAACATTCACTGAAATGAACACCACAATGTATTGTGGGTATATTATACATGTTTTCAATTTAAAATATAAAATTTATTTTCAATATTAGTGTTAAATTATTTCAGCATTCATTTATTACGATGTTGGAATAAAAATCTTCATATTCTTGATAAACTCAAATTTATTTTGCAAACTATGTGACTAAACTTATCTTTGATTGTTGTACATTTTCATCAGATTGCCAGAATTCTCATCACTTTGACCTTGTACTATGCTAAGCACAACAAATTTGACATGACAATATACACAATCTAGGAATTTCACACTGATGGAAAACTAATGATTTTCCACAATTGCAAATAAAGTATTACAAATCTGTACTTACAATGCAGTGCACTAATATATTTCACTTTGTACACTTGACAATTTCAACTCACGTCAAAAAAAAAATTTCAAAATGAATCCAAATTTTTTTATTTGACTCAGTAAGTAGAAATTTTCATTTGTAACTATTAAGTCAATGAACACTCACCCATTTGAATTATGATAATCTGTGTTCACCCACATTTTTAAAATTTAGAAAATTTAATTTCAACTATAGACCACTCTGACAAAATCCAGAGCAGTTATAATTTTTAAAACTTTATAGCTGAGATTGTAATTTTTATGTGACTAGTAGGCCACACAGAAAATTCTCTCTTTACATTTTCATCACATCCCTACTTTTAAACAGATCAAGCAGATCCCGATGGTATCCAAAATGCTGACACTGCAGCTCATCTTCTTATCACACTATGTATTAACAATTTGATCTCCCTCATCACGTTTCATTTTTCTTCTCCGAGAATGTTCCTGACTCTCATGTTGTGTCTATATAGATAGCTATGACTTCACTTAGCAGAAGGTCACAGCATTCTCAGCATAAAATTTCTCTCATTGACAGAGGTAAAATTTCAATGTTTGTTTTTTATGTTGGATACTAAAATAGCAACTTTCAAGTAATCTTGATCAGTCCATAATTCATAACTACAGCAGCAACTGAGGTTTCAACTTACTAAGACAAATTAAAACTATCATTATTCAATGTAGATTACACACGCGCGGGCGATGGCAGATGTTGTTGTGCAGATACATTCACCCTGTAATCAAGGCAGTACAAACACTGGATATCCCCTACGTATACACTGCAAGATCATACAAGTTATTAGAAATGCCACCCTATTGTGAGTGTAGTAATTAAACCACCGTCCATCCAATAGTATCTACACGTTGCAATAATAGTTTTAGTATGTGTCTATCGAAGTGAACTAAAACCTTGATTACTGCTGTTGTATATGTATGGTACTGGAAAGTGGAAAAACCAAGGAATTTATTTGTTACAAACATATTCCGCCTTTCCACTGGTGATTGTTGTATATATAAATCACTGCAAATTTTACTGAGAGGTATATACATTGAATACTTACAGGTTCATATTTAGCACCCGGTGAGTGGACGGGAGATCTGTAAGAACAAGAAAAACATTGCTTATTAAAATCAACTGAGATTCAATCAACATATTGCACAGTGACGACAACTTCACTAATTGATAAGTCTAGTGATAGTATTGAATGCTAAGAATGCTATATGTTCTGTTCAGTCTATTGACACACGTTGGTTTAGATGTGGCTTTCAAGTTTTGCATTCCCACACATGGACTACTACATGTAGAACTGAACAAATACATAGAGAGACTTTAAAGGCAAATACAAGCAAGTTGGCTATATACCTTTTTCATCAACTGATATGCGTTTATAAGCAAAGCTATGACGTGATGGACAAGCAAGTCGGCTAGCTAGCTACCTTCTAGAACAGCTTCTGAAAGTGATATGGGTTGTGAAGCAATGCAATGCCAACTGATCTATTTACCTAAACGTGAGGCGGCATTTATCAGTGAAGTCATGCCAAGTAGCTTAAAATGGGTCATTTCTACTTTGTTTACTTCCACCTGCTTTGCTATCATTTGATAGCTCACATCTAAGCAATTCTTTCACTGTCTTGGTATGCATGCATACAAATGTTTTGTGTCATGGATAATTGCACAATACTATGTTTTGGGATAAACACTTGATAAGTTTATGCTGTCCCAGTTCAGTTTCCATTTTACCCACTCTCTTGGCAATGACTGCCTTCAATACTTTTAGTTCAAGTTACACACATCAACCATGTTTAAAGTTCCACTATTGCCAGAATTTCTACAAATTTGACAATTTTGCAGTGATGAACACCAGTCCTTCTGACTTGACAAGATGATTTCATTCAAGTTCAAGAGTCTAATATAGTTGGTGAAATTTCAGTGAGAGGGGAAAAGTATTCAATGACATATTACACCTGTTTAACAGCCAATAGGATAACTCTTTGCACAAACCCAGCCAATCAGCATTGAATACAGAATTCTCAAACTGAAATTCACTGTAACTTCCACAGTGAAAAGTTAAGATAAAAGTACATGCCTTATGTATGACATTGCCTCTTTCTGTGGTACAAAGAATCTAGTGATTTGCATTTATTTCCTTCAGAATTAACCAATACCTAGTGGCTTTGTAGGATGGTGCAATGAAACTATTCACAAATAAGTACTGACTTTGTAGGATGTACAAAGCAACCAATAGCTAGTGACTTTGTAGGATGCTACAAAGCAACCAATAGCTAGTGACTTTGTAGGATGCTACAATGCAACCAATAGCTAGTGACTTTGTAGGATGTACAATGCAACCAATAGCTAGTGACTTTGTAGGATGCTACAATGCAACCAATAGCTAGTGACTTTGTAGGATGTACAATGCAACCAATAGCTAGTGACTTTGTAGGATGTACAATGCAACCAATAGCTAGTGACTTTGTAGGATGTACAATGCAACCAATAGCTAGTGACTTTGTAGGATGCTACAATTATGCAACCAATAGCTAGTGACTTTGTAGGATGTACAATGCAACCAATAGCTAGTGACTTTGTAGGATGCTACAATTATGCAACCAATAGCTAGTGACTTTGTAGGATGGTACAATGTAACCAATAGCTAGTGACTTTGTAGGATGGTACAATGCAACCAATAGCAAGTGACTTTGTAGGATGCTACAATGCAACCAATAGCTAGTGACTTTGTAGGATGCTACAATGCAACCAATAGCTAGTGACTTTGTAGGGTGGTGCATTGGAACTATGTGCCAATAACAAGATACTTTGTAGAATGGTGCAACACATAGCCTGGATTCTTCCATGGTTAGGTAATTTGTAATCTAAGCCAGCAACATCACATATCAAGGATTACCTACAAGCCTGATATAAAAAACTCCGGAAATCTCCCCTAGATTGCTTTCAAATTTGTAAGCCTTGGTGTCTAACTTAACGATTACTTTCAAATATCTCAACGTTTTCTCTGTCAGCTTAGGTTATAGTGTACTTGAAATCAGACAGATACTTCTGAATGGCACTACTCATGCTACCAGTATTAGTCCTGTAAAATTGACTACCTGTCTAACCAAGGATCCAATCATTTCTGTGCAATGTTGTGATGAATTTCACTTTGGGTTCTCCTCTACATGAACCCATGGTGATATCAATAGGTCAGTTATTAAGTTAAAGTTCTGCTTATTTTCAAATCTCAGTGTTTTGTCTGTCAACTTCCCTTTTTAATAGTATATCAGACAGATATTCTTGAATAACACTATTAATAAACTTGTGCTATTGAATATTTGCTAACTTAGGATCAGTGTGCCCTCTTATGATAGCCAATTTTTGTTGTTGTGAGTCAAAATGAGAAAAACTGGATTTCTTGTGAGTCACCACCTAGTAATAGACAGGGAATTAACACCACATTTAAGTGTGTCACTAGAAACTGTGTGTGGCAGTAGTACATGAAATTGGCTTAGGGAGAGCACACTGCTTAGGATCTATTCTGTGCAATGATGAGATGAAGATCACTTTGGGTTCCACTTCTACATGATTGTGGTGGTACTCATAACACTGAATGAGTCCTTTGATAAAGTTTAGATATGCAAGCTTGGTGGCCAACCTCTCCAGTAAACAAGATGAAAGCCCCTAAAGTGTCTTTCAATGGATATGGCCACCATGGTCAGCCAGGTCTCAGGCAAAGTCAGGCTTACTTTCAAATTTCTCCATGTTTACTTGTGTCCATTTGGCTTACTTCCGATCTAATACACTCTTGAAGGACGTATTGTCTTTTGAAGGTTAAACACGTTAATTCTTCACATATCTTTTGTTTTGAAAAGACAATCTGTGATAAATTGTTGGAAATAGGCATTCAAACTCAAACACATACAGATAAAACATCTTAATTACCACATCACTGCATGTTGATAATGAACACTATCACCCATAGACTTGCAAGGCTATCAAATTTGACAAACAGTATCATGCCTTACAGCCATGGATATATCTGGGCTATCAACATCAAGGCAATATCTTTTCCATTATAGAAAGCTAGTGATGAGTACATACAACAGCACACCATCTGAAGTGGTTGATATGATGTACATAAACTACTTTGCTAATAGTGGAAAAGCTCTTTCCTGCTATGTTGTTACTTTAATGATGACGTACAGAGTGAAACTGAAAAGAAGACACTATGGACATTACTTTCCATCAGAAAAATGAAACAAAAATCTTTAGAAAGAGGAAAGCGATAGTTGCGATAACAGTCTAGTTGTATAGCATCTTAACCTTTGAATCTCAAGATTTCTCTTTAAAGAGATGATTTGATATCACTGGTAGATGTAGACTAGTTATGATGTATCGTTACCACCTCTGACATCAGTACACTGATGAGGACAGGACTTACAATTTTCTTACAACAGAATAATAGTTCTTTGGCATAAATTGTTAGTACTTTATGAATATGGTGGTCATAATTCTCTCTAACATTAATATTGAAACATACTCTGATTCCTAATATATATATACCTCAAGAGTTTTGAAGGCAAATCAAAATGACTAAACGAGAAAGAGAAATCACTACAACCCATACTCACAGTTATTAGCCATGTCTTCAGTATGCTATACATACATATCATTGCCAACATTGAAATGATCCGTGTAATGAGTTGCTTTGCATTGATTCTAATATTTCTGTTGGAGTATTATTAGCCAGTGTTACTCATCATATGCTAGATAACTAGGTACATCACTGCATGGGATCTCTGTAATCTGAGTCTACAAACCTGTGCCATCAATATTATCATGTATATACAGTTGGTCTTCTTTTCTCTAGAGTATTGTATATCAAGATTGCTGCCTACCAAACATCTGCTGTCAAATTTTCCAAATTTTCACTTTTTTTTGAAAAAAGTCTTTATTTTGCATGAAACTTGTTCTTTAAAGACCAATTCAAATATTGATGGTTAAAATCCAATCTGAATGTGTCATTTTTTCAAATTTTCGATTTTTTTCTGCTTTGAAATGTGACCATCTTTCAATACATTATGAGCTAACACCTTCAGAATGTCTAGTCTTTCAACATAACATAGACCCAGTTTTGACTCCAGAGTAAATCCAAGTTGTCATATATTCTACATTATAATGAATTTGGAAATGCAACTTTCTCTGATTTCTCTAATTTCACATAATTCAGTTTTTTCTTATGAAACTAATTTTGCTCGGTCATATAATTGTCATTTTTTTGGATGTCACTTTGTACGATAAGCTAAGACAGCATGGATAAAAAATAAATGAATTCTCAGTTTCAATTTCACCTGCACCAAATCTGCATAACATATCTTTCTTATATTTCATTTCATTCCCTTTTCATAATCAAACTAAAAGCCTGGGTTGGACACCGCCTACGCAATATATAAACTTAAAATTCTGGCATTGATGGATCAAACTCGAAAGTACGATGTAGGGGTCTTTTTTGGCATTAGTTTTTTATGACATGATGATAGATCAGATGATGTATGGAGACTCTATCTATACAAACAATCTCTTGACAACAATTTAGGGAATGCAATTTCTCTCTTTCTGGTTCAGTTAAGGTCAAACCATGACTGAGATTTATCATTAAACACTGTCTAGGCAGGAAATCACAACTGTTCAAGACAGACACACGAAGATGGTGTCAGCTAGTGATGTGAATGAAATTTTACTACTACACCGTTAACACTAAACTGAAGTACATGAACCATAGTTTGCATGTCATGCCATCCTCCACCACTTCACAAATAGTAGCTGATAGGGTGGCAAATCACTTCACATCTTGACTACAAGAACCATGGCTATTCATTTTCACAATATTACATTTCTAAAAGACAGTATTTATACCAGCTGAGCTAAATCTTTCTATTATCTGAAATATTCTGATTTTCAATCATTTCACTTTGACTTTGGAAAGCATCATTAAAGATATAGGAAAGTTTATCTTCTACCACTTCATAAATAGTAGCTGTTTGGGTGGCAAGTCATATCCTATCTTGATTACATGAACCACAGCCATCAAAGACACTACTACTAGTACATGACTTGTCCATTTATATTTACAACAGGAAAGCATACACATCCGCTAAGCTAGAGCTTCTGTATTATGCAATATTTCAATTTTAGATTTTCAATTAATTTAATTTTGACTTTTAAAAGAATTGTTGAAAGTCTAGGTTTATGAAGATCAATGTTTCATTTTAATATCAAAAGTGACATGTATGAAACATCATGAAGGAAAGAGATGATACATTCTCAGTTAAAAATGAGGTGCTAATTCATAGTATCCTAAGCTTTATATGTGTGTAATGCCCAAATGGGACTACTTTTTGAGAATCTGAATCTGAAATGGGGTTTGTTTTTTACACTGTTTTTATACCAAAGATTCAAATTGATTTTGCATATTGAATTGTAACTGTAACAACAGTGGTGTCCATTTTTCATGACACTGCTCTCTGAAAAGGGATACCTAATTTAAGATTGTTAGCATCTGAATAGGGTGGGAATTTTCTCATGCTAGCCTGGCACACATATCCACACCACTTGGCTAGGTGAGAACCCACGCTCCCCACCAAAAAAAAAAAAAAAAAAAAATGGTGTAGAAAGTATACCCAAATCAATATCATAGCCAATTGAAATGTACCATGTATGAAGTAATGAAATCTACAATGGCTCACATTCCTGTTACAACATCAATATCATAGCCAATTGAAATGTATCATGTATGAAGTTATGAAATCTACAAAGGCTTACATTTCTGTTACAAATCAAAAGCAAGCTATCTCGTCCGCTTGGTTTGTCAGGGGAATAAACAGAATATTGCCTCTGATATAAAAACTCAATTAAGTTGTAAATTTGAACTGAAATGTAATCGGCAACTCCCGTCCAATTTCTATCTATGAACACAAATGTACCGAAAATTAGAGTCAAAAAACGTAAAATGTTATTTTTACCTATCATTACGACATGGCCACTTAATTTTGTTGTTCTAGAAAATTAGCATAATCTTGTTTACTGCAAGGAGGGGCAAGTCGAAAAGTGTACACTCAAGTATTCCTTTGAGTGGAGAGAGAGAGAGAGATATGTAAGCATTAAATTTCAAAAGTTTTGCTAAAGTTGGAACTAACAATCGTCACAGTTTAAAAGTCTAATCATCCTGTTCATATTTCCAACATCTGCTACTGTGCTAAAGCTAAAGGAGCAATTAAATGTAGCTAGGAGATTTAGAAAAGATACAACATATGGACAAAATCCTTAAAGTCAACAAAAAACAACAAACTGTAATTAGATACAGAGTGGCACACTTGTTGTGGATTATACATTTTTGAGAACATTACTCCTTATATTAACAAGACGAATATGTGTATGTCATATGTACTGACACAGATAATAAAACCCCTCAGCCTGTATATCACACAAGCAATATGACCTCCTGCATACTATGTCACATGTATTAGAAGCAATATGAACAGTCCTGTATTAGTGTGGAATTTGAATCCTGTTCTACTGACAGTGAGCTCCCTGAACAAAGTTACTTCGGGTATGAATAGGACTCTTGAAAAATAATTCTCCAAATCACTTCAGTTTTAAGTATCAAAACAGACACAGTGGAAATATTCTAGGAAGAACACATTACAGTCAAGTTATTATATGTCTTAGCCCAGACTACTGGTAGCGGCTATATATACCCAGCTTATGACAATAATGTTTGCTAAAATATTCAGGTGAACAATTGTCAAGATATACCCAAGTCTGGGCTAGAAATATCTTGGTGTAAGACATGGGTTCCAGGTTATATAGTCCTGCTTGCAGACGGAATATCATGGACTCGATTCTAACAATGTCCCTACTCTTTGCAGGATGGAGAAAGGAGAGGGACAATGTCAGAATCACGTCCTGACTTACTCAGTTTGCAATTAGAGTACAGTTTACCTAGCACAGAGACTTGACTATCTGACTTCAAAATGCTGTTTGGTCCAGCATATATCATCTGTACCAAACAGCATCACCAGGCCAGATAGCCAAGTCTCTGGGTTACAGGTTACCCCTAAGTATGACACATATATTGACCCAAGGTATGAGTACAAAGTTGACCTCTGAACTTTACATAACTTGTCATGAAACCTATAGAGTAATCTCTATTTGCTCTTATTACTATAGGTAAAGTATGCCACAAACTCTACAACTACTACAATACTATGATTCATGTATGTAATCTCCAAACCCAGCCACTGTGCACAGTTCCTCTAAAATGAAAGGAAGGTCATACGCAAGTACATGTGGAACGGATTTATTTAGTGGGCAGAGGCTGTAATTGACTTCATTGAATGAATTGCCTATCCTTTATGATGCGAGACAGTTTGCCACAGCAGAACGTTACAACATTGAATACAATCAAAGCAATTTGAATGGATCTGCTTGAATGAATTTCTCTACACAAAATTCTCTTTTCATCGTTATGCATGTCTCTTTTACTAATGGAAATGAGGAGCTTTTACAGTAAAACAGAGCAGGTTAATTTGTCTAGGTTGTCTTCTAACATTGACTTCATGAAACTGATATGAAAACATCACAAACTAAGCAGACAATACATTGTCTGCTTGACGTCTATTTCCTTGTGTTCATTTCACAGCTGATACCAAAAACTCTTCAACATGCCAGTAAAAACTTAAACACATGTAAACTGACATCAGATATGCGTCTGAAAATGCTACCAAATGACTAGCCACATGTACATCACTTATGCCCAGTGGCAATAAAACACTAACTTAGCCTTGCCTTTTTTTATCAAATTCCATTTACACCACAGCAACTGT
This sequence comes from Glandiceps talaboti, assembly GCF_964340395.1. Classification (NCBI taxonomy): domain Eukaryota; kingdom Metazoa; phylum Hemichordata; class Enteropneusta; family Spengelidae; genus Glandiceps; species Glandiceps talaboti. The sequence goes on along the minus strand of NC_135558.1, from coordinate 6,125,086 downwards.
GTTTAGTTTTCCACCTTCTGTCAATATAATACCACTCCCCCAACATATAGATTCAAGATATTAGTGGTGTTATACATCACTAGGCAAGTGAAAATAACCTAGACAAACTAAATATACAAAACTACTGAAGCATAACAAAATCACAACAGTGGTTTGTTACTCAATGTACCTACCTGAAAGCAACTTGAGCAACAATGAACTAGTGAATGCACATACAGGAAGTCTACCTATAGTGTAATCACAGAGTGTAACACTCACATCCGTACACACACACCACCCACTCTGTTTAGTAGACTGTCAATTTGAACTTTACCTTGGTACTGCATAATACTGTCTGTGCACTGGTGACCCTTGATTGGTTAATGGGGTGCCATGTGACCCCCTGGTAGGAGACATCTGATTGGCCACTGTAAATGAAATCATGAATATTTAGTATCTGTCATAGTACAATTTACAGTTTCCTTTGGGGTACAAGTATACTTCCACATAGAAATTCAAGACAAATATATCAGATTTGAGGTCAAGGTAGCCTGAGTTCAAACTTTATCAGATACTGTATTCTAAAGGGATTCATCTATTCTGAAAAAAAGTTTTATTCAAGTTTCATTTCATTTGTTTCAGACATAATACAGCCTTTACTGGCATCTTTAATATTACCCAAAATTGACTTTCAAGGAAAAGAAAATATGTTTTTCATGGAAAATGCTGACAAAAGGATGTCTAGCCTTTTTCTGAAGAAAGTAACAAGATCCTTCAGTTTACGTATTCTGACGTTTGTTTTTGTGATTTACATTTGTAAAAGTGGTCTATGATTTTTAATAGCTGTGATTAATTGTAAACAGGAAAACTGAGTAAGCAACATCATTGTCCAAATGACAATATAATTGTATTGCTGTAACTAGGATGTTGACCTTGACAGACAGGAATGAATGACACACAGTTTGAGACATTTTAGGTCTTTCCTAGAAATGAGAGGGAGGGAGGCCAAGCAATGACCTTGAGAGTTATGATTCTCACTTAAATCTAAGAAATCTTCAGAATGAACATCAAGCTTTGAACTTCATACTTCAATTCTAAGCTAGTCTGGATGCCAACATGGTCTCTAACTAAACCATGTGAGTGGAGGTATAAATCGTAATGGTATCATATAGGAACTGGACTATGTGAGTGGAGGTGGCGTAAATCGTAATGATACCGCATAGGAACTAGACTAATTCTAACATGGAACCATGTACATTTCAAGATACATCATGAATTTCTACTGACAGTCACAAACTACATGATGTTATGACCTTGACAGTTATCATTATAACGTGATCTAAGAAACTTTCAGAATGGACATCAATTCAGTGAAGAGCTTGACAGTTATTGATTCTTCCTCTACTTCAAAATGAACAGCAATCTTTGAACTTGATACTTTATCAATTGTAGCCTGGAACCATGTCCATTTCAAGAGACATCAGGTCTTTTTACTGACAGTAAAGAGCTACATCAAGCTACGACCTTGACAGCTATCATAAATTCTAAGAAGCCCTGACATCTAAGATACTTGTGGAATTTACTTTCTAATTTAGGTGAGATCGTATATTCAAATCATCCTGACAAATATGCTATATATTAATTATTTAACAAAAAAAAATTTTCAGTGATGTTATAATAATGAACTTATAAGTTTGAGATTAATGATCTTGGTCTCACAAGAGTATTTTCTAAAGCACACATATTACCAATGTTTGTATTTCAACTTATATTTATGGCAAACCTGGACCTATGACGCTACTGTTAGCCAAACCCAGCAAATTTATCTATATGTGCTTAAATCATGTTTATTTTACCACTGTAGCAGTAAAACTAGAAAATGGACAATTTAACAGAGAGCTTGTCAAACTGAACAGGCAAAACATTATAAGTACTTTGAACCTTTGATCACAGTATAAAAACATACTGTAAACCTAGATACTTTCACTACTAGAACATTTTGTGATTTTACAGTCTTCAGCTAGTTCTCAAAGACCAATTGTTACTAATTACCAGATTGGTACATTGTGTTCATGTACAAGAAGGTATTTTAGTCACTACTTATTTTTGTGTTTTTGTTTTCCAGTGAAATAAGTGAAAATAAGTCTTTAGTGAATATTTCCTGGTTACAGACCTAATGAACATATCTTAAGGATTCTTTTATTGATATTAATAAAGGCAAAAGATTCTAACATAAGGATTATGAATCTAGTAAACACTATAATCCCTAATAAAACTGGGTCTAATATTTTATCAAGTGTATTCATTTCCACTATGATATTATTTATTAATACATTTATTGTAATCTCTGCACAGTAATGAACTGTTTGTTAGAATGGTTACAGTTATACTGACAAAGTGACCTCTTTGGAATCTAGGTTTGAAGCAACTACATAGACTGTCGACAGTCCTTCGTGCGTTTTTTGCTACGTTTTAAAATCGCCGACAAAGTCATCACCTCACTCCGTAGCACTGAATACTAATGCGTACTGATAAGAACTGTGAATGCCAAAGGCACCGGCACTCGCTGTTCAATCAGTATGTGGTTATAGTATTGCTCTGGATCGGAGCGAGGCGACAACTTTAGTTTTAGATAAAACGTAGCAAAAAAGGCATGAATGACTGTCGACAGTCTAGCAACTACGTAGCTTGTTACTCTGCAAAATGAAGTAAAGTATCAATTTCTACTTTATATATGATTATAGTAGTCATCATCAAGTCTTGATCTGCTTATATAATCCCACTACTGACAGGTGGGGTATATTACATAAGTGGAAATAAGCACTGAATCATTCAGACTATGATAATTTATAACTTTGCTATATCATAACTGGCATTGTTACTTTTTTGTTTTCATTCACTTATGTTCTATAAGTCTCTAAAGATATTAAAATTTTGGTTGAAAGTATCTGTATTCATAAATATTTAATAACGCAATCAATTTCAATATGAATAGCATCTTTTTTATCAGAATTCATGGGACATTAAAATATGTACATATCTTTGTCATCAACACATACCACATAGCCCAGAGACTGTTTAATTTACTAATGTTAAAATACATTGAAATCAATACATAAATCACATAGCCCAAAGACTTTTTGTTGGCTTCTTAATGTTAAAATATGTTAATATCTTTGACATCAGTACATAATTATATAGTCTATAGGCTATCCATGGCTTCAAATCTCTAGATCTCTCTTTACCCCTCAAAGCCGCGGATAGCCTCTAGAGTAATAACCATACAGCCTTTTTGTTAGCTTTTTAGTTTTTGTGATGTTAAAACTATGTCATCACTAGCTCAGAGACTTCTCATTGACTTTCTAATCGAGTGATCCAACAATTAGTCTCTAGGTTAACATACCCGGTATATCTCATATATATTATTCATGGAATGGTGAGTAGTTTTTCTCATGCAACATGCAATGTTGTCAAATTGATCTCAAGAATTTCTTTTGTCATGGATATAGCCCTTTTCATGATTAAAATGAATGTAGATACTTTAAAATAAAACACAATACCAAGAATGTGTACATTGCAAAGTGTATATACAAAATTATTTATGAATTTTTACTGGAACATTTAAAATGTTAACTGTTTTTGCTGTGGAAGGTAACTACGTAAAATTTACTGGAGTTTCCAAGTCATTTTACTAGGGTTCGCTACCAGTGTTTTTGCTAAGGGCAGTAAATTACTAAATACATAATATTTAACCGAGCTACCCATTCATTTTATTAACAAAACCCACCAAACTTACAGTAGAATGTATAGGAAACTATGCAATAATTGTTATTTTTACTTTTATAGGTCCCCTTTCTCTTTTAATACCAGGGATACCCCAACCTTAGTAAAAATCACAGTGGTATGAGATAATCGTAGTAATATCATGAAATACACATTATAGTGGCAGTAAGAGTAGGTTTGATGTCAATCTGGGAGTACTTAACTCTGTTATCTGTTTACTGCCCAACCCTACCTAGCTTAGTTAAGTTTATACATGTGTACATCACAATGTGTATGTAGGTGTTGATCCCAACCAAACCTAACTCAACCTAGTTTACATGTAAGTTCATACATGTGCGCATGACAGCATGAGTGTAGGTGATGATAATAAGGGTAAGTGTTTCCTGTACATCAAATTGCTTTGAGAAAAAAAATGCTAAAAAAATTGAAATACAAACTATTTTCCATTCAGATCTCAACACTATAATAATAACCACTAACTGAATTTCTTGCTTCATGATAACATATATTCATGTCACAAACTGATTTGAGTAATAGACTCAGGATATACAATTTCAGCTCTTCACAATGCTTACCACTAGAGGGCGCACTTTGATTTTTGGACTCAGCAGTACATGATGATCCTCAATTAATGCATGCATGTCAAGCTATTACGTTGAAAATCAAGTTATTACGTTGAAAAGAGAGATTATTGTATACCACAAAATTACAGATAATTCATCAAATTGGAATCATTAATGTCTATTTATTTTCTAATTAACAACAAAAAGTAAAATACAATGATTAATTTAATAGCATAATAACAGGAAGTAGGGTAGTTACATCAAATTAGTATTTTCAAATTGACAAAAAGTAAAACGGATAAAAGTATGACAAATATAAGGAGGTATAAGGGACAGTATATTCCAAACAGTGTTTTACAGTTTGATTTGTTCACTGATGAAAATAATCAGAAATTGTGACAAATTTACATATCTTGTATTTAACAATCTTATGTTTTGTATATATTAAAGTCAATTTATTGCAGAGTCAAGATTCAACCAAACCAAAACATAGGTTTTAGTTTGGTTGATAGGAGGAAGGGGGTGATATTGATCTTATGGGATTAGTTTGAACAAATTCACTTCATAATAAATTTATTTTTTAATTCAATTAAAATTCATCAAAATGCCTGCTGGGGTAGGAAACTAGTTTTGGATTCAAGATATGTTTGCATTCATTTACTGCTGATAATAAATTTTCTTCAAATAGATTAGATTTGAGTAAAAAATATATGAAAAATTTGTTATTTATGTAATGTTTATGTTATGCAGAATGGAACATTTGATATGATTTCATCTGGTATGACTTAGTTGACTTTGGTTAGGCTCAAATTGATGATTTAATTTGATTTGATCTGATTTGATCTGCCTTAATATTTGACAGGTTCAATTTGATTTGATTTGATCTGATTTGATTTGATCAGACTTGGTTGATTTTAGTTTGGTTCAATTTGATTCAATTTCAAGTAGATCAGAACAGATTAGATGACATTAGAAGAGATTAGAGCAAGGATTACAGTAAATGAGATTAAGGTACATTTGAGTAGATTACATTTAAATAGATCAGATCAGATTGAAATACAATGAATTAATTTTTAATCAGCTTAGATTAGCAAGATGAGATTATCTATCCCTGTTTGTTTTTTTATCTCAAGAAACATGAAGGAAATTGTGATATTAGGATTTCAGATATTAACGTACTTGACTTAGCTGATGATATAGATGTAGATGTAGTTGACGTCTATTTTAAATTCTAACAGTAAAGGGAAAATTTGGAAAAGTAGGAAGTAAATTATACAAGTGAGACCCACGAATCTACCCAACAATGGATATAGAATGGTTGACACAAAGAATTTGGAACAGATTGCTGTAAAAGTAGTCAGCAAGAAATTGTAGATTAACTGGTTGTTTTTGCTGGCTACCATCCCTTAGCCACATCCCTCATAACTATTCCTTGAGACCGACTGTCCTTCAGGTATGTTAAACAAGGTTTTACAACAGTAAGATGATATTTAGAAAATTTGGGAGTGGAGAATAAAAAATGCCATAACATTACATCATTTCACCTTTTCCACACCTATATTCCGTATCTTCCACTCCTTGCATTGTCCTTACATAATAGTGAAAACCATAGAAAGTCACCTCATTGGTATACAATAGTTGGGAGAAAATACACTCTTTGTGCTGAGATCCTTAATATTTTGTGTGAATTTTGTATCGTCATAGCAACAAGGTGTACATGTACTTACTTGAAAATCTGTGTCTTTGTTTGAGCATCACCAAACTGGACACCAATCTTGCACGGTGTGCACCATTTCTTATACCCAATCTCCTGAAATCAGCTTCTGTCAGTGTGAACAGTGACTGTGTAATGAAGAAGAAAAGGGGTATTGAAATCAAGTCAGGAAGTTGGTTTATATGAAAGTCATTTGTTGCACGTTTTCACAAAGCCCAGACCGTGAGTCACTTAATAGTGGGTTAGTCCTTGAATAAGCCGACATGTACATGTGTTGATTTATAATGTGTATGGATGTAATCTTACAGCTCAAGTATAACATCATTCATTATCTGCTTCATCAGGGAAATTTTCAATGCCAAACTTGTTGTATTTTATGAAATTTTCAGAAACTTTAAATTTTTATTTTTTTGTAAACTGATATAGTGCTCTAATATCATACATATGTTGATTTACAATGATGATGTAATCTTATGGATCAAGAATACAAAGTCAATACAGTACTGCTTCATCAGAAAATTTCCAAGGCTAAATTTTTACATTTTACTAAATTTTCAGGAACAATAAACCTAAGTTTACTATTGACATAGTGCTGCCACATATACATGTGTTGATTTACAATGATGATTATTATAATCTCATGGATCAAGTAAAACGATATCCTGCTCCATCATGTTCCCTCCAAATATTCAATGTCAAAATTGTCATATTTTACAAAATTTTTATAATATAAAATATTCTATAAATTTTATAGCAATTGAAAAGTCTTAATATTTATTTAGGACAACACAGAACTATAGTAACATTTTATTTATACAGAAGCAGACACACACAGGCACACATACATTTGCAGATACAGATACAGATACAGAGACATACATACATACATACATACATACATACATACATACATACATACATACACACATACATACACACATACATACACACAGAGACAGACACACATACATACATACACAAGCACACGCATGCACACACACATGCATACACACATGCATACACACACAGACACAAACACACACATACACACACACACACACACACACACACACACACACACACACACACAGATGACAGGAATTCATACAATCACCAATTGCCCAAAATCTTTCCACAATCATCATTATGCACACATCTGTCCTGGATTGAAATACAGATAATGTTAGTGTTATTAAAAGAGTAGAATTCCATCTGTTCTTGCCTTGGGCTATTCCTGACACAAATCTGTAAGTCCACCATACTCGCCACGGAAACTAGCAAACATGACTTCATTAACCAATGCTCTAGATTACACCAACAGTTTTATTCACGTATATTAAATTTTAATGACGGAAGTACCTACATTTTCTCTCTCCATAATTTCCATACCTTTCTTGACCTTATAACAATCTGACACACACTAACAGCTGACATTTGATAGTGAAAGACATTTCAAAATAACAGTATACATGTAAGTATAAAATAATTTTCTTGCTGATGTTTCAAAATTCCTTCCTGCTACAAAATGTCAGCTACACTACTATCGATATCAGACTACTTTCTAAGCAAGTATTTACTGACAGATGTTCAAAAACATGTTCTGTTTTCTTATTCATATTACAAAATTCCTTCCTTCTACGAAATGACAAGTACACTATCGATATCAGACTACTTTCTAAGCATGTATTTACTCATTGGATGTTCCAAAACATGTTCTGTTTTCCAATACTAAAATTTTCTTCTTTCATGAAATTAAAATGTCAGCGATACAATCAGACTTTACATAAATTATTAATCAAATGTTCAAAACAGGTTCTATTTTATTAATAACTTTTTATAATTATTTTATATTAATATTACACAATTTCTTCCATCTGCAAATATCAGCATTATTACATACTAATATCTATTTCCTCATCAAATGTTCAAAATCGTGCTACTTTCTGTGATAACTCTATTAGTCTCACTTGATACATATCTTCAAAGTAACAATTTAAGACAGTGTGTGGGAGGATTTTATGTTCTTTTGGGACAATAAAAACTGATAATTAAACCATCCAGGTCAAGAACTGAGTGGGCTTACATCTACATATATATAATGTCTGTCATTCTATTTACCAGATGTGTAATTTATTTTTGACAGCTGAGCTGGAATGTGATAGATGACTACTCATATTTTAAAAAGTACGAAATGTAAAAATCACGTCTAGATAAATACTGTATGGATAACAGGATACTTTCATTCCTTCTTTATGATCTACCAATCACAGATGACAACAAATATACAAACTATTTTATACACCAATCACATTCAAGAGAACCAAACCACACGAACCAATGGATTCATATACATTATACCATGTACAAGCCACGTTCAACAAAAAATATGGAAAATATACTCTGGTCATTCTATGTCATGACAACGTGCATCTATGTCATCGGTTCTGCTGTGTCAAAACATTCAAAATTGCCACTACTTTCCCCAATTTTACTTTGATATTACTGGTATAATTATGTTATTCCCAATATTTTTCCTCATTCAGCCGGAAAATACTTGTGACCTAAGGGTTGTCACTACTTGTCTAGCGACTCATAGTGAAAAGGCCCCTTAGGTTACTCGTACTTTCATTGGGTGTATGAAGAAAAATATTGGGGAATAACATCTAAATACAGTACAATACACAACAGAGTGTCTACGAACCTCTGAAATGAAATGATAGTAATACTGTACTTTCCCATACAATTTTAAAAGTCGGAATGAACTATCAATCCCCAAAAAATCTGTTTTTTATCAACTTCTTTGGATCAAGAACATTCTATCTTACCAAGTTTCAACACAAATATTGTATACATGTGACAAGTCACATGACAGTTGTCATGGTGACAACTAGTTAATGACTATGTATGAAAAGTAATATCACAGACTCCATGAAAGAATTTAATAGGAGCTCAAACGAGAATACAAGATTAGATACTATATACAAAATTAGATGACATCCAAATTAAGATTGGTCTCAAGTTTTCACCATGTGTTGCCTATCAAGTATATATATAAAAGCATTGCTACTTGTACACTTGATATATAGACCACTTTAGATTTAATATCTTACACGGCATAGTTTGATAGTAGTTGTGTTATCCTAAGGTATACCTTACAGAATTCTAATGATGACGGAAGGGATCTATGTCAGACCACACATATCATACATTTATGCCATATTTATATTCATTACCACTATCAGTGTGAACTGACACTCAAGAACTTCATATCTATTCCTCACGCTCAATGAAAATTGCAGTGGTTCCAATTATACACACCTACAGAAAAAGGGACTCCGAATGTCAATTCTTCATCAAAGTTTACCAGATAACCAACTATGTGGTTTGAGAATGAATGTTCATAGACTCTAGGTTCATACTAATCTTAGTAATGAAATTTCTATTCTACTCAGAGTCAAAACATTTCGTGGAAGCAAATCAAAAATTTTCACTGACATAATAGTCTATTGTAGCACACCCCTGATGATGCCGAGAGACATCAGCGAAATTTGGGATTCGCTTTCTAGAAATTTTTTGACTCTAAGTCTCTGTGAATAGAAATTTCATTACTATCTATGTGGTTGTTATATTAAGTTTGAAGTTATGAGAAGGAAATCTCAAACACAATTAGTTTGTGTAAAAAATGGCAGTAATGATCATAATTACTCTTAATCTAAGAGTAATGATATTCCCTTTGGTGCTATTCTTTTTAATATCTGAATTCTGTCATTTGATGACACAACTTCTTTCAAACTACATTGACAAATATGAAGAGTTGGAAGAGGCACTACTATTTATTGATGTGAAAATATCTCAGGTTTAAAACTTTTACTATATGTTACTAGTTTCATCATTTACTATATGTTACTAGTTTCATCATTTACTATATGTTACTAGTTTCATCATTTACTATATGTTACTCGTTTCATCATTTACTATATGTTACTCGTTTCATCATTTACTATATGTTACTAGTTTCATCATTTACTTTTTGTACTGGTTTTACAGATTTTATATTTACAAAGATGTTGACTATCAAACTGATGTCTGCTCCATTTGAAATGTTAGACTAATCCAGTCATTACCATCCAACAAATTAGATTTACAATTTGGAACGCTGACAAGATAACAAGATTATAAGTGCTACTGTGAGATGTCGTAAATTAATCCCTATTAAAATACTGTGGTACATATTTGATAGCCACCACAGTTTTACATTAGCTATATGGCTCTCTCCATTACAGACAAAACTGGCACAATTTCCTACATCACACCTGACAAAGATCCTGTAAATGTTTTGGAATCTACTCAATAAACTGTAACTTAAAGATACTCTACAAAATAGTTCAAATGTCTCCATTTTTTTTAATTTTTTTTTTTTTTAATCCACTTAAAGTTCCTAATACAATGCTGATAATCATACTATGACAGAACTTCATGACCCATGTGTGTAAATGTCACTGTGTGACATACTTGGGGTATTTGTATGAACATTTTCTGCATTCTCTGCTGCCATACTTTCGCAAGCATAGCGAGTGAAAGTGCAGAAGAAAACACTTCAAGCATGAGTGCAAATATCCCCAAGTACCCACACTGGCACACACGTGGCATGGGGGGGTGGGGGGTGGAGAGGGATGGGAGTGGGTGGTGTTTGTTATCATGACATGTTGTTAATCTGAAATGAAAAGAATTCCATTAAAATTATACAATGCCATCATGCAATTTCATTACAGAACAATTGCATCCTCATTTGCATATCATTTGCATGCAGGTATGCAGTGTCAATACCACACTAGTGTGCACCCGCACCGGTGCAAGTAATCATTGCTACATATGTAATGTACTGCAGTGCAAAACCACTACACTGCAGTGTGCATGAGTACTGGTGCAAGTAATCACTGGTGCATATGTAATACTACCTAGGGTGGTAAATTTTTGATCTTCTGACCAATAGATTACCCTGTACATACATACTAAGACTTCACACACCAATATCCCTAGGGGCTTCAATGCTCTGTTCTATACACATGTCTGTATAGAGTTCAAATTTCATCAGGGTTACTACTTCCTCAGCTACTCTTATCAAAAAGTCATATAAGGTCAAACAAAGGTTACTTAAGGTCATCTCAATCAACTAGTGGCACATTTAGGACTCTTGTTGAGTCTATCAAGTGGATTAACATATTATCACCACAGCATATGTTGCAATCTTTAGTATATCAGTAGTCCCTACATTCTAAATACATTACTCGATGTTCAGTTAATACTCTAGCCCAGAGATTGGCTATCTATTTGTCAGAATGCTAAAGCCAGTATGTGCTAATCTTGAATCTCCTGTATATTTATAACAGTATTGCAGCTAGTTTGGGGAATCTTCTTCATAGCCATGTCATAATTCTTTTATATTATGCCCTAGCAAACTATTAAAACTAAAGTTACATTGTGATGCGATTTGACATAATATCCCCTTTCAAAATGCATTGGTAGTGTTCATTTCTTTTCCCCTACACTCCCTCCTCTCTGACAGCACAGTGTAGTGGCAGAGTTCACCTGTTTTCAATGTTTTCATCAACGTTCCGTCCCCTTCTTTCACAGTTCAGCAGCCGAGTTCACCTGTTTTTGGATACCCTCCCTCCCCTTCTTTGACAATGCAGTGGCCAAATTTACCTTGTTTTCAGCTATCTTCCTCCCCTTTTTTGACAATGCAGTTACCAAGTTCACTCAATTTCAGCTATACTCTCTTCCCTCTCACAGTACAGTGGCCAAGTTCACCTGTTTTCAGCTACACCTCTCCTCCCCTTCTTTCACAGTGTATCGGCTGAGTTCACCTTTTTTTGACTACACTCCCTCCCCATCTTTCACAGTGCATTGGCTGAGTTCACCTTTTTTGACTACACTCCCTCCCCTTCTTTCACAGTATAGCAGCCAAGTTCACCTGTTTTCAGCTATACTCCCCCTCCCCTCTGACAGTGCAGTGACTGAGTTCACCACAACCACTTGTGTAAATATCCAAAGTACCACATATATACATATATACATCAAGTCATTTCACTGTCAAAATACAGGCATCATTTATCAAATTTCAACTAATGTCTTTTTTAATATCGAGACCAAACAGAGCCAATTCACGATATGCTATGCTATTAATTGCGATTAAATTACTTTATGGAAAGAAAACACTCTAATGCAATGCCATAACTAAACAAGCAGATTCCTAAGTTTGAATTTCACATTAGATACCAAAATATTGACAAATCACTTGAAAATGTCACTTTTTAAACAATCTCAAGAGAGATGGATTGACACAAGTTCAAAGTGATCATGGATACAGGGAACTGTCACCGTGAAAACTCAATACATGACAACTTAATCTTCATCGCTACATCAAACAATTCCTTTGAGTCTATATGAGTAAAAATATGTATTACGTGACAAAATGGACGTTCTCCAGGTGGACTTACAAAATTACATTATTAAGATTGACTGATTACGGAAAATGTACCATTTCAAGATATGGAAGACAAATTTACTCATCTGTCAGTGAGTCTTTCCAATATTGATCGATCAAGCAATATCTCTTTTCATATTTTGATTAATTGTCTGAAATTTGGTGAAATCCAACTTTTTTCGTTTCAGTATGATTCAGTTCCAATTATCTTGTGAATAAAATAGTTCAACACTGATTGATAGAGCAATATCTCACTGTCATATATATTGAATGATCTGTGACTGAAAAGTCAAATTCCAACTAGTTCTCCAATCTTTTTTATTGAATTCAGTTCATTTGTGAGTAAACTTTCATGATTTGATAAGATATAGCTTTATTACAACCATATAGAAAATTGACAATTCTATTTGGGTATATAAAGTGTAATAAGTTTTTCAGATTTTTTTTTCAGTTCATCTGTGAGTAAACTTTAATAATGTATTGATCAAATTTAAAAACAATATTTTGATGACATGGTGAACTGAGTGTCAAAATTCAAACTGTTTTTTTTTTTCAGATCCTAAACTTCCATTCATCTGAATACAACTTTGAAACATTGATTGTTCAAACAATAATCTTCAATATTTTGACTTTTTACAGTTGGTGACCTGAATATCCAAAATCCACTTTTTCAGATTGCTATGATTCAGTTCCATTCATCTGTAAGTAATACTTTATAACACTGATTGATAGAGCAGTATATCTTTCATATTATGACAACTCCTTGATAACAAATTTGGTAAATTGAGAGTCTGAAATCTCCAATATCCATATCTTTCTATACAGTTCACTTCATTTGTGGAAAGCACACAATATTATTACACATGTACCAGATATTACTTACACTGGTGCATACTGGTGGTATTTGCACTGCAGTACAACAGACCGGTATGCAAATGATATGCAAATGAGCACATGATCATTCGTTCTACATAAAAGCGTGTGATCGATCACAATTGTGTCATTTTTATTCAGAAATTCGTTGTTTCAGATAAACATATGTAATAATAACAGAACCCCATGCCACCTGAATGCAAGCGTTGGTACTATAAAGGGGTATTTTTACTTATGCTTGCATTGTTTTCTGCTGCAGATAACACTGCAAACACTTGTGCAAATACCCCATATATGCCACATTTGCACTTGTGCCTCATAGAGTGTACATTATGTTATCAACTTATAACTCATTCATAAAAGACTTCAAACCACAGTACATGTATAGACACCAGATACGTTGATTGACTAACTGGCTCTAACATAAATTTTGCATGAAGTGAGTGGCAATTTTTTTTTCATTTTCTTTGTGTATTTTGCTCCATTGTTGAATTGTAATGGTACAAAGCACTCATTATTAAATAAGAGAAATTAAATTTACATGTCTGTGTTCGAAACTTCAACAGCGATGAATGAATGATGTATATTCCTTTTTGTATGCTTCAATTAGTTATCTTGTACTTATGAAGTTTGTAAATTGGTTGTCAAAGTCTCACTTTCATAATTTTGTGAATGGAGTGTGACACCCTCATTTTTCAACTTATGGGAATCAGGTTTTCTGAGTTTCGTCACGTCCGTCTCGTCAAGAACTGTCATTTACTGCACATGAGTTTATAAAGTACGAATAGTGAAATTGAATGCATGCATAACACAGACAATACCAGACAGAATTCCAAACACTGAACTACTACACTAACTGATCATTTCAATGTAAGTTAAAGTATGACATTTTAAATTATTGCCTTGAGTGACTCAAAGGCCTTTTAGTTTTCTGAGTAAATATCAGTGATAAAGAAAACTGGCCTTCCAGTCTTGCTAACAGAGTTTTTGTAAGCTGTGTATAAGGTTAGTTACTTTTGTATGTATGATGATTGTGGACCTCAATTACACAGCTTAAAATGACTTATATACCTCTATAAGATACAAAGAACTTCACAATATCTCAACCTTGCATGTTCAGCAGATATGCATTATCTGAAAAGAGTATAAATGGCAAGATTTCTTCTTTCAGGATGGTGGGGAAGAGGGAGGAGGTGATCTATAGGAGACTCAGGAAATGGAATTAAAGTGTTTATACCGTTTTAGAATTTTTAATAAATGTAAAAGCAACAAACAGAAGAGGGGAAGGAGGAGAGGAAATTAAAAATAGAAATAAAAAAATGGGGGGGGGGGGTGTTTCAGGATAAACAAGGAAGACAGGAGAAAGGAAAAGGTTTTAATAATTGTATATGTACATCTCTTCTATTCAATCTAACTGTAAATTCTAGGCTGTCACTCTATCCTCAGACCACTAACGAAGTAGTAGTTAGTAGTCTGAGCTCTATATCACATGATAGAGTGACTATGCTCTAGATACATGTACATGTAAAAGGTACAGTAAAACATGAAAATAATAGATTAATATTTGATATTTAAAATACTAATATTCATTAATGTTAGGACAGATAAAAAATTCTAGACTAGGACCATGTGATGGTATTATATCTGACAGAGAGGCTAGATGTCCGATTGAGTCAAAGATCACATGGTACATCATATGTCTTCACTTTGTGACATATTACATTAAAACCTAGTAAGACAACTTATGTACTCATTAGTATTTCTGTCATCCATTATACATTGGAAATATGGCATCCTTGAACTCTGTAACTAATGACAACCTTGTACTGTAAGTCTGTTTCTATCACTTGTCAATCAACTCATCATACCATGCCCAAGCCAAGTTATACACATTCAAACAGATAACATAAAATTTATATTCTACTCATATTATTCATCATACCATGTCTATTAAAGCCAAGTTATACATGTTCTAACAGAAAATGTGGAATTTATATCCTATATCATATTGTTCATTATATCATGCACAAGTCAAGTTATACACATTCGAACAGAAAACATGGAATTTGCACCCCTCATCATATTGTTCATTACATCATGTGAAAGTCATGTTTACACATTCTAACAGAAAATATAGAATTTATACCCTACGCCACACTGTTCATTATACTATGCATAAGCCAAGTTATACACCTTCAAGCAGAAAATGTAGAATTTATACACTGGTTGTTCTACATCACAAAAACATGTACCTATGGCATTGGTTATGCAGTGCTTGACATGCAGGTACATGTACGGGTCAAAACCTTCAAAATCAACTATTCAACTAAGCTCAATTTTTTTTTAAATACACCTGTGATTATAAATGTATAACCATATTCTTCTAAAATGTTGCTTCATTTAGCCAGAAATAGTCATGACATATTCTATATGCTATCCATGGCTTCAAAGAGAGATCCTGAGATTTGAAATTATGGAGAGCGCACATCTAGACTACAAATAACAAGGCCCCTTATGTTACTCATTTTTCTCAGCTAAATGACAGAATATATTGGGGAATAATATAGATCAAGCCATACTATTGGGTATACTGGATTTAATTTCAATCGTTATCATGTACATGCATAATAAAATTTAATCGTTCCAACAGCAATATGACCTTTCATATATGATAATTAAATTATAACACCAGAAGCATATGAAATAAGAAATTTAATATACACAAAATATTCCTTTATCAAAATGACTCCATTCTTTAAAACAACATGAAATATATATCAACATTCACTATCTTATATTTATTTGCTATACATATTATATAAGCTTGTAAAATACTTTTCTTTAAAAGTGGCCATA
This sequence comes from Glandiceps talaboti, assembly GCF_964340395.1. Taxonomy (NCBI): domain Eukaryota; kingdom Metazoa; phylum Hemichordata; class Enteropneusta; family Spengelidae; genus Glandiceps; species Glandiceps talaboti. Next base: position 6,108,831 of record NC_135558.1, on the reverse strand, counting down.
TGTCGACCATTGGGTATTTGCTTTGGCTTTTTAATTTATAAAACAATTTTATCATGGCTTCCTACTTGAAAAATCAATGTGAAACAACATTGACCAGGTCTGTGTTTGTAACTTAATAAATTGCAAAAAGTTTTTTTTTTTAAATGTGTAAAATGTTTCCTATTGTGTGTACTCAATAAATTGCAAAAAGTTAAAAAAAATGTGTAAAAGGTTTGCTATTGTGTGTACAATAACAAACATTTTACACATTTATTAATCTTTTGCAATTTATTGAGTTACAAACACAGACTTGGCATGTGTTCTTTCACATTGATTTTTCAAGTAGGAAGCCATGATAAAATTGTTTTATAAATCAAAATAAATACCCAATCCTCGTCCATATGGCCACTTTAAAATTGTGCTATCAGCTATTAGATAAGTAGCTATACATAGATGTGAATGTTAGACACCATTATTATCTGACAGCAATGAGATTTCTACATCTCAGCAAATATGCATGACAAACTGACATGTCTGCTGATCACTGAAAATTACAAAATAACTGTATTCAGTTCATAAATTTTAACATTTACTCCTTTATTTCATTCACTACATCCGTACAAACTTTACAACGAATCTCAGAAGAAGAATTTGTGTCACTAATTACTCTAATTTTACGGTATAAAACTCTTGTATTAATTAAATTAATTAATCAATTCATTTATTCATTAGGTATGACAGATCAATATAACGTAGAAGCTAACAGTTTGATTCCAAACTCTGGATAATAAAATCAACATAATGATACAGACAGGTTCATATGTTTATGTCATAATTATGGAACTATAAATAGGTCTATAAAAATTAATACGCCACAGACAATAAATTTTACCTCATCACAGCATATACTGCTGCTAATATAAACTTCTGATGACTTCATCAGATGATTCATTTCACATGATTACTCATCTTGCTGTTCTTTTTGTTGAATTACCTTTCCTTCTTTCTATTAAACCCTATCTCAATCCAGAACACACGACATACATGTTATCAGGTTTCCATCAAATAATAATGTACCATAAACATATCAATGTTTGATTCTCTATCTCAGTTCCAGAAAACAAATGACACACCATTGCATTTTTTATATTTATTATATGCCTTGCATACCACACTACACTATACGACCCCATCCCACCCTACCCCACACAACACAACACAACACAACACAACACAACACAACACAACACAATACCACACCACACCACACAACATCGCACTGCACAATACCACACACAACACAACACAACACAACACAACATACCACACTGCACAGCACAACACAACACAACACAACACAACACAACACAACACAACACAACACAACACAACACAACACAACACAACACCACACCACACCACACCACACCACACCACACCACACCACACAACACCACACAACACAACACATGTACATGTAAGTTATCGCATTTCTATCAAATTGAAATAATATACCGGTACATTTCACCAGAAAACACATCGGTGTTTGATTCTTTATCTCAGTCCAAGAAAACACATGACGCAATTGCTTTCCATAAATATGTATATATATACCTTACATAGTATCACCTAGCTACTAAACCAACTGAGTATATCAATCACAACACAACACAATATATGTAGATTGTACATGGAAGTTATTAGGTGTCTATCAAATAATATCTACATACTGAGATCATGTCAATGTGTGAATCCCTGTATCTCTGTTCACCAACACGATTGACACATCATTACTTTTTTGACACACCATTATATATTTATACCTTGCACACATCACCTACACTAACCCTATCTCAATCACCTAACACAACACATGTAAGTAAGTTATCAGGTTTCTATTAACTCATACATTTATCTTTCACACACATCTCAATGTTTGAATCCCAGTTCTAGGAAACAATTAACACATCATTACTACATTTTACATATCACCTATACAATGTATGTACTAATTAATCATTCCAGAACCAACTTAATCATGTATGTATGTTATTAGGTGTCTATGAAATAACAACAGTACTGCAATGTTTCAAACCCTAACTAAGAGCTTATTATGGTCAGAGAAGTCATGAATATACATTGCTCATCTAATACATATTCATGTCTCCTAGCTAATACCTATAAGTTAACAATGTACCACTGCACGAACAATAGTGGTGAAAAAGAGTTTCAAGTTGGTGTTCCTTGGCAACTGAGCAAAATCAAAGTTATGTCGATTCATGAAATAACTCTCCAGAACTCAAAGTTTATGAAAATACCATTATTTCCTTGAGAGTTTACCTTTAAAAGTCACATAAACACAACACACCGTCTGAACACAAAAAACTGTTAGTTTCTTTGCAATAGTCATATGTATACCTTGCGTACATCAAAATTTCATTCATTATTCTTATCCTATCTCAATATCATAACCAAATAATTTGTTGTTAGGTTTCTACAAAATAATCATTTTTTGAGTACACATAAATGTTTTTATAAGTTACAACAACAAACACACATCAACTATTAGTTTTCTATGCTATTGTTGAATATATCAATATTCTAGTTTCTTATATTAGCTACATGTATCAATCATTACCTTAATCACAATACCTTGTAAGTTTCTGTTTAATATGTTAGAACTTGCACATATCAATAATCTTTTTCAGTTATAGAAAATGTTTAATTCATTACCAAGCCAAAGGATTATAGTATAGATCAGTTGCCTACAGTGGCAGACTTTTAAAATAAGCAGTAGCATATTCCTTTTATTTTGTATCATTAGTGATTTTTATGCCTGGTTGGCATTATTTTACAACCAATATAAGTTATTGTGTGTCTGTGAAATATTCAATAACCAAGTATACATCAATACTTCAAGTTCAATTGTTAAAGTCGCACAGAACAACACATTATAAGAATTCCCTTTTATACTTTCACTATATTCATATATATACCATACTTTTCATATATCAATACTTTAAATGTTAGCCTGTCCACTGCGCTATCAAGAGACATCATTTAATAGCTGGATGTACCTCCCAGTCCTCGTATTCACCGCTTGAATACGAGGACTAGGAGGTACAATATGAGCTAATGATGTATCTGGACAGCACAGTGGGCAAGCTATCAAATGTAAACAAATGAGTAAAGTTCCAGTGAAATAATCCAAGTACACATTGAAACTAAATGTTTGATAAGTCATAGAATACAACACATTTTAAACATATTGTCACATTCACGTACTAGGAATTCCCTGCAATAGTTGTATGCATACATATACCTTACATTCATAACTATTTTATTCGATTAAGCTGCATGTCACTGAGGGCAATTTTATTAAGCTTTATTCACATTCTTTGTATCAACACACGTCAGACAGACACAGAATACTAAATCTGTGTTCTATAATGTCCATATGTTACTCATTGGCGACAGATTTCTATCAGGTTGCCTAGATGGTAGCAAAAAGGTGCTTACCATGTCATTGATTATAAATGTGTGTACATGTTGTTTACACTCTGACTACTCTAGAGGTTAAGCTGCAGAGATCACATGTTTTGATTGGTTGGAAACAACAGCTTACACAGGTATAAGAATTCAATTTGACAAAACCGGAGATTTATTTTCACTTATATACATGTACAAGATGAATCACATCTACTATTTGTAACATATATTACACCACAGAGGTGTGAGTAGGGTGGGGTGAGGGGTGGGAGTAAGGTGTGGATGAGGGGTGTGAGTAGGGTGGGGTGTGGGGGGGGGGGAGTAAAGTGGGGGTGAGGGGTGTGAGTAGGGTGGGGATGTGGGATGGGAATAAGGTGGGGTGAGGGGTGGGAGTAACTTGATGGGGGTGAGGGGTAGGAGTAAGGTGGGGGTGAGGGGTGGGAGTAAGGTGGAGGTAAGGGGTAGCTATGGATGTAAAAATTGAACAATTGCCAAGTTTCGATACTAACAACTATTTGATGTTTGTACCTCTGAGACTGAATTACTAGTATTTGCTATGCAGTGTTTTATTTTTATGTTATCACTATATCAGTTTTAGGTGAAATTAAACACTCATCCATAAAGTCATCCAGGGTGGAGGTGGGGGTTAAACTTCAATCATACAACCCTAGCCACGTATTCAGACTTTTACAATTCAACACTTATTATGTTGCATCAAAAGATGTGAGAATCACTTACTTGTGAACTCCATCTATTGAAGCATGATGTGCACTCACCCTTAATTAAAGATGGAAGTGGGAGGTTATCATAAAATCATGGCCAGGTAGGGGACGATCACACAATGTCACACAAGCTCAATAAGCAAACTTTGTTCATTTAAGGGGGAGGAGGTCAGCCATCAATGCGATTTTTGAACTTCAAATTTGCACTTCTAACCAAATTTTCGAAACTTTCACACTTCCAATGATACAAGCTTCCCTATTTACTAGTGAGATGTTGATAAGGTGATAAAAATTTACTTCTAATGTAAGATACAGTGCTGGGTTTCTGGTAGTATTTTGATGTGTTTACCATAATCTCATTATCCAGGTTTGTAACTTTATGTTCACCATCATGTTTTTACATTGCATTGATCATAGTGCAGTTTTCATCATGGTTTACATCATATATAAAAGTGTGATGTCACACTTGTGAACGTTCATGTAGGGGGAGCAGGGGAGGTTTTTGTCCTAAAATGTACTACATTGTATGTTTGTTTATTGAGCTTGTGTGACATTGTGCGATCGTCCCTAAGTTTCTAGTAAGAAACATAATGTTCACAGTTGCATCAAAAAAACAACATCAGATTCGCTTACCTGTGAACTCGTTCTATTGAAACATGGTGTGCACTCATGACAGGGGTCAAAGGTCAAAGGACGAGAGTGGAGGGATTACACCCCCATAATATAACCAAATAGATAAAGCTGTGTGTGCATTCAATACCAATACTGTCACAATATCAACACATTTCAGAATCACTTTACCGGTGGCCTTTCTATTGAAGCATTAGGTGCACTCATCATGAGGTCATACAAGGTGAGAGTGGAGATGGGGGTTACACTCCCCATCATACAACCCTAGCCAGGTACCTATAAGCTGTTACTATTCAATACCAACATTGTATGACATCAAAACATTTCAGAATCATTTTGCCTGTGGCCTTTCTAATTGAAGCACAATGTATTCTCATGCATCCGTACGTCATACAGGGTGGGGTGGAGGTGTGGGTTACAGTTACACTTCCATAATAAAACCAAAGTTTTACCTATTTATATTCAACACTGACTGTTGGTAACATCACATTCATTGCATCCAGTAATTTGAGATCATTTACCTGTGGCCTCTTTCTATTATGAGGTGCATTCATCCATATCTTGTCTAGAATCTATTACTGATTAGCAATGTCAGTCACTTCAGATGTCGACACTGTGTTGAATAGTGACAAGACAAGAATACAACGACAGTACTTATAACCGATACAGTAACATGTCATGCCTTGGCAGTCCTAACTAAACAATTCATGGTTTTCAAGATCTCTTCAACATGTCAAAATAAAAGTGTCTTTGAAATGACTCATTTTGGTTGTTTAAGACATAACAGATTATGATTCAAATTAAGGTTTGAAAAACAGTTGTCTGGCAGAGCCATAGAAAATAGTTGGTCCAGAACACTTGTCTGTGTCCTAAACAAATGAATAATATTATTTACTAATTATGGCTCAAATGATAAGATAACAATAAGTAATGTGAGAACCAGGGATTCAACATTGAGTTTTAAATAAAATAATGGAATGGTGTTACATATTCATAAATATCTCACAGCATTTTTCACTGTCATTATTAGCAAGGAAATAAAATTGATATATATCTTGTAAAGGTTGATTTCAATCACGCACATAACTACCAGGTGTTCCACAATATGTATATCATATCTCGTTTATCTTCAGAGAATGTAATGAAGAATAAACACAAAATTTTACAATCTGAAATATGTATTTAGTACCGGTAATCTGCCTTCAATCAAGACACTGATACATGTGGATAAATATTATAATAGTTGTAGAATTATAAAATATAGCTCTGTATACATTAGGCTGTAATTTTAAAAATCAGGCAAACTGCGAATGTTTACACATAATACTACTGGTCACATATGCTTAAGTTGACTGACAATTTACGAAGACAAATACATGTATTCATGAAAACATCGTCTCATTTAATGTCTGAATCATTTTGTACTATTCTGATAATTCACATAACTGTTGCCATGACTACAACAATCTGGAACACTTTACTTTTATATGAAGGTACATGTACAAGAATAACAGTACAACCTGATAAATCTTTCGTAACTATTAATAATGGTATTAATCATCCCTGCCTTAATACTAATAATAGTATTAATCATCTATGATTACAATTCAGTAATGGACAAAGAGAAAAACATACCCAGATATCTTCTATTTATTTGATTGATGTACACTTTTGAATTCAAGTATTAAAGATTACTAGACTAATAGATTGTTACAGACCAATGCTACAATATACTTTCATGTTCAATAAAGATACAGCAACTCTCATTGGGCCTGTGTGAAAATAATTCATAATTTGGCATTCATTGCATGAAATGTCATCTTTATAATAACAATAGTCTTATTACAGGTATTTAGGTATATTAATCCTTCAATCATATTTAATACACATAATTAACATGACTGTAAATATGTAATGCAGGAAGTCTATTAATTTTGATGAAAACAACATTACCTATGGCATGTTGTGAGATGAAATTTTACCCTGTGCTATTAATTATCTTGACTAAATAGTTTGAAAACTGATAATGCAGTGAGTCCACTCTTACCCAAACAACAATATCTATGGCAGTTTTGTTGAAATTTTACCCTGTACTATTAATTTTATCGATTATTAGAGTTTGAAAACTGATAATGCAGTGAGTCCACTCTTACCCAAACAACAATATCTATAGCAGTTTTGTTAGTTGAAATTTTACCCTGTACATTAATTTTATCATTATAGTTTGAAAACTGATAATGCAGTGAGTCCACTCTTACCCAAACAACAATATCTATGGCAGTTTGTTGAAATTTTACCCTGTACTATTAATTTTATCGACTATTATAGTTTGAAAACTAATAATGTGCAGTAAGTCCACTCTGATGAGAACAACAATATCTATGGCAGTTTGTTATTTGAAACTTTAAACAGTACTATTAATTTTATTGACTAAATAGTTTGGAAAATTTGTAATACAATAAGTCCACTCTGATGGAAACAACACTATCGGTTTGGAAAACTAGCACGTCATTGTTTATAATTTTGTACAATTTGGAAATTTTCTGAAAAATATTAAAGAAGAAAAACACCTTTTCAAATTTTTACCCTGGATAAAAAGTATATACGAACATAATAACATAATTATGATAATTCTTCCACTTTCATAATTATGTACACTCACACAGAAAGGATTTAAATGCTTACAAAAATGGTTTCACAAAAATCTTGCATTAATTATAGTTTATATGCATAATAGGAATTTGTTCTTGTCACTATACAAACCCCCTATCGATTCAGATGTCAGTTTCCATTCCTTGACTATTTTATCATCCGTAGACTAGTTTATCACTCGTAGACTATTTAATCACGTCCAAGTATGATAAGTTGTACCCTCCAAGAGCTGCCTTGCTCTATCAACAACTACTATACACTCTTACCTACTTGCCACGTGTCATGAGAACACTATAGGGTGATTGACATTTAAACTATTCCATGCAACATCTCTCTTGTGATTTCATATCCCTGGGCAAAAAATTCCAGCTAATTAACATGCTAATTAGGTTCATTTTAATTAGTCTAACTACAATGTAGGCTTAAAAATGAATAATTTGTTATTCTATTCTGCACAGCTGGGTACCAAGAGGACCACTTTTTTAATGCATTGATGTTTACACAACACACAGGCAAGATAAATTCAATTTCAATTATTACATAAAATGTGATTTAATTCAAAATGTCAGTTGTGTACATCATGTTTCCTAGCAACCAGCCTATGGGGGTCAGGTTTTCTAATCATATATCATTTGGATGGATGACAGTTATGGAAAGTTATTCAATCAGTAATAACCCCTTATTGTTAAGTTTTTTGTTGGAGTAAGACACTTGCAGTGCCATTAGTCTAAGAGTAATGTATTTTTGTAAGACTACTAAGTAGGTAAAAATTAAACATGGTAGGTACATGTGTAGACTTCTAACCAGAAGTCCCCCACCAAAAGAAAAAAAAAATATTGTTTACAACTTCAGTATGACAAAAACCCCAGAAAAATAAAATATTGTAAAATTGAAGTTAATTTTTCAACAATAATAATATTGGTAAGTAGATGGGATCTCTATGATTCCTCCTGACTTTTTTTTCCCTCCTGACTTAAATACATTTACAGGTCTGTAAAGTTATGTATATTTCTGTTCTGCCAAAAATTAAAACCTCTGTTTACATGATATAAAATATTTGATGACTGCATATATTTTTTGAATACATCAATTTTAACAGTGTACAAAAAAATTACAAAAAAAAATGTGTAAAAATATATATGGGCTAAGTTGTTCACATACATGTAGTATTAGTAATGTCTTCCGTATACAATGGAAAATTCAATACTTTTTATCATATTCATTTCTTGTCAGGTATTCTCTTTTGATCTCATTGATCAACAGATATGCTGTGCACAACATCAACGAAAGCAGATATAGATTTCATTTAGACACAATGATTCTGTGAGATGGTCTACGGTGTATACATAACTTTTATTATCAGGCTAAAAATAGCTGGTACAAAAATTTCCAAACTTTTATTAGCAAATTTCCGGTCTTTATAAATTGTCAACTCAAGTTTATAAAGTTGGTGTACAAAGACAGCTTTATTAACAGACAACTTCAATTATGCTTTGTTGTCTTGCAAGGTTTTATTTATTTTTAATAGTGTGAGTTTGGGAAACACAAAGAGTTTCCTCCATCAGTTGAAGTAATTGCATGCATTACTATCAACAATCTCCCATTGGGGACATAGCCTCGGAATTGTTCCCAACAATACATTGTACAACACACAGGAAACCTATTTTGAATATCAGCGACTGCATACAAAAGTTGGAACGAGAGGTTTTTACAGTAATGTATGTAGTGACGATAATTACGGTATACTGTCTGCTAGATTTAAGTAAATTTTGCCCGAAGCCGTTTTAGATCCTGTTCTTTTTGTCACATATGTAAAGTCTGGAAGTGGAGGATTTCTATGCAATAAGATAACACAACTGATAGGAGAATGCATTAAAGTTAATCTGCCAATGGATTCTTACATCATATGTTTCTTTGTCGCTTACAGACTACAAATTTATAGTCCAAAATTACAAACATCAAAGGATACACCTACAAATGTAGTACTTGTTTTGTGATTATACGAATTGAAGATTGCCAGAATCTAAAAATGCTGACTGTACATGTACTGCACTGTGTATCATGATGGCACATGAGAACAGAAGATGTTCAAGTCACAAATAATATTAATTTTACTGTTATTTTGGAAATCTGTGATTGTTATTCAACACAAATGGGTGAGTTATTCTTTTAAAGACAGCATTCTTGGCCAGAATAATTACAAATATGAAATTTTGATGATTTTTGATATTTTATCACAACCTGACGTACTATTAGGAGACATTATCGCATAATTTCTGTAGATATTAAAATTACTACAATACAAAATTTTAAGACGATTATTTACGATTATTTCTAAGATTGACTGAAATAAAATTGAGAGGCACTATGTGAACCAACATATACAAAGTCCATGTTTGTAACTCAATAAATTACAAAAAGCTAGAAAGTGTGTAAAAAGTTTGTTATTGTAAGTCATACAATAACAAATTTTTTTTCATTTCACATATTTTGTTGTTGCTGTTGCAATTATTGAGTTACAAACACGGAATTGCTATATATTGTTTCATTTTCACAATGTTTTTTCAAGTAGGAAAACATACTAGAGTTGTTTTATGAATAAAAAATCCCAAATAAATTCCAATTTTCATCCATATGGCCACATTAATAGATACAATAATTTTGTGTGATGGTCTTCTGTGGAAAAAGAAATGGGAATACAGGGAAAAAATGGCCTTGAGTTGCACTGATATTCTAGAGATCGAGAGTATACATGTATTCGTAGTTGAAATATTTAATTCATTTACCTACTTTACACTTACATTTTTCTAACATATGATACAGAATCCCGTAGCTACTTAGCTACTTGTATTTCATAGTCCAGAAATGAGTCACCTATCTATTAAAGTTATTTGTCGAAGGAAAAAACAGTCTAAAAACCTATAAAATTTAAAGATGTGGTGAGTTTTAAGCAACTCCTACTTCAAAGTAACATGTTTGTACCATTTACAATGATTTGGTAATGTTTGTTTTTAATATCTCAGTTACAGTGTGTTATTAAACGCTGTGTTAAAAGTAATTTACAGACCGACAGCTGTTTCACTTTATATTGTGTTCACTCTGCTATACAATAGTTTCAAGAAACGAAGTCCACACATACATGAAATTCTGGCTTTCCACTTTTAATCAGATTTGACCTTTGACCCAGGTTTGCAGCTCCCCCAAAACATTTCCTGTAGGTATATACATTAAATATTAGCATTTTTTCAGAAAATCTTTACTCAGGTTTTAAGTTTCCAAAAAATTTCCTGAAGCTAGGTATAATAATCACGACCCTTCTTAATACCTGTATATCTTTACAAATCCTATCGGTTTCAAGTCATGCCTTGCTCATTTTGTTTGAATTTTCCTTATCCACTAATATTTCAATAAGTAAAAGTCATTAAAACCTGATGGAGAGAACTTCCTTTAGTTTTATTTGAATGAGCTTTTATTTCAATTTTCACAAAAGAAGTGTCAATCATTTCTTAGAACAAACGGTACCAGTTATGAAAAACACAAAGCTGGTGAAACAAAAGATGATAACTAACACTGTCAAACTGCCCCAACATTATATTTTGAATTATGTTATATCAGGATAATTTGCAAGTATTGGTGAATATTCCCTTACATAGCTCTGAGGACTGCAATCAGTCTGTCACTGACATTTTTGTTGGTATTACTCCATAGTTGAAAATGACGGTTCAATATTTCTTTTCCTGAAAAAAATTCATTTTTTCGGCAAATTCATTATTGATTTTTTTTTTTAGAAATACTGAACTATATTTCAGTTCATCCAAAAAGCAAGTAGATTAATATTTTGTAAACTATCATATTTCAGAACAGACATAACAATGCCTTTTAGGATAAATTTCCCAGTCATATGTATGTACACGAAACAAAGGCACAACACCTTTGACAGAAAGAGATCAATTTTTTATGAATTATTACCGAATTCCAAATCTCATTTCTAGACATTGCTCTAAGCGATTCCTTTCCAATCCAGACTGTTATATTCAGCGTGAGTTCAATGAGTGATTTCAAAATGTTCAGCTGTTGGCATATATTTTCATTTCTACAGTAAGTGATATCTGTCATTTTAATGCAGGAAGTCTCCTACTTCCAATTTTTACAGCCTCTGGTAATTTCAACGTAAAAACTTTCAGCACCGTGAAATGTAGGAAATTGGTTGCGTAGCATGTATGTCTTCTGAACCTCTGTACTTTAGAAATATGTGACAAATTAAATAAATTCATTTTCCTTTTTTTGCCTGTATATCAGATTAGCTATAAAAAAGCTCCATTTAAATTTTCTATATTTCAACTCATGTTCCTGAGACAAATACTGCTCTAGCTATCTTGCATACACTCCTGTATGTCTGTATATATACATGTACATATGTACAAAAGAACATGCCTGTCTATCTGCCTGTCTGGCTGGCTGGCTGGCTGTCTGTCTGTCTGTCTGTCTGTCTGTCTGTGTCTGTCTGTCTGTCTGTCTGTTCAGTGAATCTGGCTGTCTGTTTTCCCATCCATCTGTCCGTTTTTCTTGTGTGCATCTGTTTCTTTTTTCTGATCCCCATCTCGGTGTCTCCTACATGTCCTCTCTACATTAATTTATGTCTCTTTTCTTTCAGTCTTGCCCTATCTAAGTGTTATAGCTCACAGCTATATTTCCCCATTACCATTCTTGTTGTTGATGAAGACATATTTGAGACAGTAGGCCATGTATGCATGGCAGTTTAAGGTCATAAAACGTCCACTAAATGACTCAATGATGAAAGACTCCCATAGTACGACACATACCATAACTCATAGTATTTCAATTTCCACAATAAATCTACACAAATATATATCTCTCTGTCTGTCATACTACCCTAATTATTAAACCCTGACAGCTAGAGAAATATTTCTTCTTACAACAGCAAACATACTAAGGATTAGTCTTACATCAATGCATATTAAAATAGTTTGTGTATTTGTCTGCCCTAGGCAGTATTACGGGGAAAATACCAGATACAATCTTTCCACCCATTTTATTGATTTTTGATGCTTCATTTGAATCTGTGTTTGTCAGGGTTGCACAGTTTAAGAGAACATTAAACTATTTTATAATTTGTAATAAAGAATATGTGGACATTATTTTATTCTACATAGCTGCTGTCAACACAGATTACTAAAACTAAACCACAGCATCTACTAATCGATCTCTTCAACAAATTTGACTGACCTTTCGGGTCATTTAGGTTTGAATCTCACCTACAATTCCTGAAGCTACAGAAATCATTTTTCCCCAAGATGACATTGTGAGAAATGATGGTCACGCACTTTATGTACAAAGAAAACAAATAAGTATTTCTACTCTTGTCTAATTTTGGAAGGAAAATTTAACCAAAACTTTGACTGGTGTCTCATCAGCATTATCTGGAGTGTAAGACTTTTGTCAAGTCAGCTGAGCTAGGAATAGTAGATCCCTGAAAGCGCTGACTCGATGTCAGTGAAAATTTGGGAATATGATTTCCAAAGATTTATTTGTTAGACATTTTTATTTGTACATGTACATCGCTACATAAAACTGACTGATGATGCTATAAAATGTCATCTGCTATATTTTATACATATGTGTTTACGAACAGTTTGAACTGTCTGACATATTATGCTGTATTCATAAACAGACTGATGCTGTGCTGAAGTACTGTAGTCCTAGGTTTTTTTAGTGCTGGATTTATTTCAGCTTAATATGCGCAAAAGCTTTTTCTGTGGAAACAAGTCTAGCTAACATACTTCACAAGTATATATTTCTGTCTTCAGCTGTTGTGAAATCATAGCCTACCTGTAGACTTGAGAACAGCTATTGCTATACCATTCCACTATCCTAACTGACATTTTCAATATTTGCTCCATTCCCAAAATTCAAACTTTCACTAGGGTAGCGGAATAATGCAATAGTGTAGCGATATCCATTCTAAAGTCTACAGGTAGGCTAGGTGAAATCAGTCAACAACATTTACACTGAATAAGGTGGGGCTGATCAGATGAGATGTTTACAAATAATGTCTACCTTCTCCTAAAACTGTCTGCCAAATTACTAGTAAAGTGTGCCTCACCTGGAATCTGTGCGGATTGGATTTTTCACATTTGTCTTTTCAGTGATTGGAAAGACGAATGTAAAAAAAATGCACCCGTCATGGATTCTACACTAAAGTGTGATTGGCCCATCCTGCATTTCCACAAGCTTTTCATGAACCAAAATAAATACATATACAATAGTTTACAGAATTTCAGGCCAATGTGTTTTTATTTGTAATTAGTCCCTATTTGTTATGCTTACTTGTAATAGCA